>NC_056528.1:44684139-44702788 GCF_019175285.1 Sceloporus undulatus | reverse complement strand
AGTGATAGAGCAGCATTGGAGAGTGAATCTATGGTCTTCCAGGTCCTATCATCCCCAGCTAGCCCATTCCATGTTAACAGAGAATGGGAAGCGTAGTAGATGTTCATCCAGATTTGTAAGGACAAGAGTTTCCATCCTTGTGCAGGGAACCTTCAAAGCTTCTCTTTGTTCATGAACACACTCTTTCCTACTCTATGTTTATGGCTAGAGGATGGCAGGAACATTAGTACCTTTTGTCCTTTCTTTTTTTAAAGGCAAAGGAGCTTATTTCTCTCAAATAGAACAGCAGGAAGGTAAGAAAATTACAATGCCTATCAATATATTTAATACCAAAAAAATGTAATGCAGGAGATAAAATGATCACTGCAACAAGGATTGTGACATTAAAAATACTAATACTGATCATGTATAACAACGGTTATGTAATTTAGCAAGGGCAGGTTACAAAATTAAAGCCAGCCCACGTGGTTTTCGATAGCAGCTAAAAGCTCCATGACATAGATATGGTTACAATGAATGACCAGCACATTGGCAGTGCAATGCCTACAAGAAAAAGCAGACACCAGACTCCATCCAGTTATTAGTCCCAACTAGAGCTGACTCATTAAATCTATATTTGCGTAACAACCAAGTCCTGACCCATTGAATTTACTTCCAGATTCCCAGGAGTTGTGCTTAGGCTTGCAGCTTAAAAATCATGGATGCATCCATTCATTTCAGTGCAGCTTGAGACTCTACTAATTTAAGAGTGGAGTCTTAAGAACAGACTGGGAAAGGCACTTCAGAACCAAACATTAGGAAGAAGCAAGGAGAGGAAATCTGGATGCAAAGTTTGGTCAGTGGGCATCCTTTTGTCGCTGTGTGTGGCCATTTTGATGTCCCCGTCATGTGCTAGGGGTGAGGCCCGTATGGATGGTGCATCCTCGACCAACCCCTAGCATGTCATGGGGGCAGCGCAAAGGCCCATCTAAATTGGGCCTTAGTTGTTTTGGTACAGAACCCCTACAAGTACTTTCCTACCCTCTGTGACTATAAAAGTAAAGCAGCCAACAACTTGTTGACCTTCCTTGACACTCAAAATCTGCTGATTGAGATGTTTATCTCACTCTGCCTAATAGCAGTAGGGTCAGCCCTGACTGTTACTAAGACCTGCTTCATCCAGTGTCCTCTGAAGCACTGCCTTCTAGAGCAGATAATTGTGAACCATCTATTACTAAGTGCCACCTGTGGCAGCAACTGTCTGAATGCATAGGTAAGGGATGAGAGTAGTTGAAATCCAACACCATCTAGAGCAGTGGCTCTCAACCTTTGGTCCTCCAGATGTTTTGGACTTGAACTCCCAGAAATGCCAGCCAGCATGCCTAATGCTCAGGAATTCTGGAACCTGAACAAAGCATGTAGAGGACTAAAGTTTGAGAACCACTGATCTAGAGGGTCACACATACTTCAGCACTTGTATAGTCCAATCAAACTTAGAGTATAGATCCATTATGTAGCTAAAGGTTTACTATCTGTACGTAGGAGATTGAACTTCAAGCTTTGCAGATGCATGAGAAATGAACATGCTCAGTGGGCATGGAATGCTGACCAACTATGACAGTAGACTTCTGTGCATGGAGTATGCTGGTGAAGGGTATGGCTGGCTGGCTGGCAAGCAACCCAAATAGAAGCAAAACATCTTGTTGCAGGTCCCACTTGTGTACTCTAATGACCTGTGGCCCAAACACCAGTAGGAACATGAAGGTCTGTGTCATTCGGTTAATGGTTGTAAAATGCTTTGAAGATGAAAAGGAGAAAATAAATTTTAGCGTCCAAATAATGACATTTCCTTCCTCAAGAAAAGCTGGCTGGCTGGCTGGCACACTGTTTGCTCCTATTTATTAGCTGTGATTTATTGCGAAATTCCAGCAGGGAGCCATACAAAGGTCTCCAAGTTGCAGGCTGAGATGAATTGTGCATTTTGAAATGTATTTAGCTAATTAAAATAGAATTCACATTAAAATATATTTAGAAAGGAAGTAGGGTGATTCCTTAGTGGTTTGTAAGATATTTATTTTTAGTGTCTGGAGCTATTTACCATCAGCCCTTGGTGAGGAATATCTTTGACCTATACACCTGCGTTTGCTGTTGTGAGGTGGTGGTTCTTATCCCATTCAAGACCAGGTGTTGCTCTCTTTTTTTAAATTCCCAAACATGCAATCAGGGCTACAGAACTCAATTGGATCATAGCCTTCTTCTGTTATTTCTTCCCTGCAACTGGATATAGCTGTGATCCAGAGATCCAGAACCTTTGACTCTCCAGGTCAGTGATTCCCAAACTCTGGCCTTTCAAGTGTTTTGGACTTCAGCTTCCCGAAGCCTCAGCTATCTTGGCCAATGGTTAGGGATTCTGGGAGCCAAAGTCCAAAACTCTAAAGGCCAAACTTTTGGGAATCACTGCTCCAGATGTTGATCAACTGCAACATCCAGTTGCTGATATCTTTGCTGATAGTGGCTGTGCTTCATGAATGAAATATTTTCCTCACCTTCTGGGTTGTCCAAGTCAACCAGTATCTCTGGTACCGTTTGCAGATTATGGATTCTTTGTGCTTTGGACACCATCTAGGGAAACCAACAGCTTTTGCTACTCGATGTCCTCCTAACCAGCATTCTGAGACAATGTATTAATTCTGGGGCCCAGGCTTTTCTTGGCAAGATTTGTTAAGAGTGGGGTTGCCATTGCCTTTCTGTGAGGCTGGGATTTCCCCAGGGTAACCAAGTGGGTTTTCATGTCCAAGTGGGGATTCAAACCCTAGTCTCTCAGAGACCTAGTCCAGGATTCTGGCCTCCTTAGAGTCCAGGCATACCCCAAAATAACATGCATCTGCATCTAATGAAGCAGACTTTAGTCTATGAAAGCTCATGCTGCCAACTTCTTTCTTTCAGTTTGTCTCAAAGGTGCTACAAAATCTCTCTACACCCCAAATAACAGTGTATTTGAGGTATGTGGTAATATCGTGAGGGTCTGTTCTGAAGCACATGGGGACTGATTCTTCTTTGAGATTTTATTTGGTCAGTCTTTTCCTGTCTTCTCTTGTATGCTGCATTGGTGACCATGAAAGAGAGGAGCAGCTTGCTCCCCTGTGTATGTGTGATGTATATGTTTTAGAAGGTGAAAAGAAATAGATGATTAAATCGCTCTGTTAGCTAAAGCCAGCTAAATAAAGCCTTAGAAACTGTGATCACTGGCATGCTCTGGTGAAACTTTCTCCTTTGTAAAGAAAATGGAGAAACTCATATTGGAATGAATTGTCATAGATTCCACCCTGGGCTTGTGTGACTGCTTTATACTCAGTGAGACTATTTGCCCATCTTATGTGCTGTGGCTGAGAGTAGTTGTACAGGGTCTCATGCAGAGATCTTTCACTTAACCTTCTCTCTGATCCATTTAGCTGGAGATGGCAGGGATTGAACCTGGGACTGTCTGTCTCCAAAACAAAAGCTATAACCCTTTCCACCAGCTCTCCGTGATCCCCAGCGGAGGCCTTTGCTGTCACCTGCTACCTGATCGTTTTCACAAGAGATCCTTCAGGTTGAACTTAGAACCATTTCCATGCAGCACATGTGGTATACAGTTGAACATGTGCTTGGTTTACTCCTCGCTGTGGCCGGGCCTCTTGGTCCTTGCCATTATCCATGTGAAATGAGAGTACAGCCATGACTGGCATTTCTTTGCCCTGCACATTTGCCATGGGAAAGGGAGAACTGTCATTCCTAAGTGAGCTGTCATTCAGAAATGCTTGCTGACTATTGCCAATCGGTTCATTGAGGAACCCCAAGGCACCTTGCCACAACGTTTTAAAATCGACTTTCCTGTAGGATTTCTCATTTCATATGCCTGAGAGTGACAGAATGCTATTTTTGTAAATAAAAATAAACAGGAATAACATTTAAGCTAATTTTCTCCTTCTCCTTGGTATGAGTAGAAAAGTTGGACTACTTAAATAATAGAGAATACTCTCCTATGAATTTTAGGTTAATGGCTGAGATCCTCCATTAAGAAGATGGAGTATAATAATACATTCATGTGTGTGACAATTGCATGACACCATCTTAATTTATTTAATATATAACCCATATTTCTCCCAGTACAATATCCAAAGGGGCTTATGACAGATTAAAATGAAGTACAACTAAAACTTGTTTGATCCAAAAGTTTTTTTTATATAAAAAAAATTAAATAAAAAACACTAACTTAAAACAATTTCAAAAATAAATTAAAAGATAGTAAGAGAGGATGACTGTATAACACAGCCTATTAAAAATCCTTTCTGCCACAGTAAGAGAGAAAGCCCATGCTCCAAATATCTTAAAAGCTCATAGAGGGAGAGATACGATCTTTCACATAGTCTGGATCCAAGCTGTCTAGCCCTTTACATTTAGCAAATTGTGATGTTGAATAACTGAATGTGCAACCAGATGTGTGAGCACAATACTCAGTGCACATCTGCAGTGTACATTGTGCAGTAGAGCTGTATGTGTAACTCTACTTGCACAACTTTGAACTGAATACAGATGTTCCACATCACCTAAAAATGTTCAACCACTTCTCTAGGGAACATACACATGTGTAAGTCACCAATAGGATTTTGTCCATGATATCCTGGAGATCACACATTATTTCTGGCAATAGAGACCTTAACCAGAGCTTTTGTCTTTAGCTCTGCCTGCATGTGAAACTTTCAAAGTTGTGCATGTCTTAAAATATGTCACCAGTATTACATAGTCTAGAAAAATATTCTGGTGACTCATTAAGAAAAATTCTCCACCTGCAATCATGCGCAAATAAACTAAACTTTTTTCTCTCTCTCCTTTTTGCCTCAGAAGTCAAAGTGGCACGGGGGAGGGAAGTTAGATGCTCACACTTGCACCATAAAAACCTTCTTTATTGCAACCATCCGTCTTCAAAGATGCTCCCCACAATGGGATTTGGTAAAGCCATTACAAGGTGCCGTATGACTTCCATTTGCCTACAGTAAATAGAATGTCAGATGTGTCAGAGGGAAATAAATATCGGGATGGTTAAAAGGGAGCAGAGATGGCTCAAAGCATCATTGAAGGGATTGATTTATCTGGCGTGCTGTAATGACTGCAGATGTGGATCTGTTATTCTAGATGAGCAATGAATTTGATGAGCTGATAACACAGGACTGGGAAGGCCTGGTTTTAATTACTGATGAGGAATGTATTTGTGAAGTGCTGTGATTTACGAAGGGCTTGTTCTGTTATTGACAGGTGACCTTGAGACTTTGATGATGATGAGAGGGATCATCATCATAATACTAATAGTAATGTGGCAGCCCTCCTTGCCTTCTCCCCGCCCCCATTAAAGGAAGCTATATTTTATCTGTATGGAAAATATAAAAGGAGTCCTTCAAAGTAGTTGCCTTGCCTTGACATTTTATCCATATAAATATATTCCTCTGGAGTAGTTCAGGATTGGGTGAGGGTCAAGTGGCCTTTTGGATGCTGTTAAGGTGATGCGCACCCAGCATCCTTGCTCTACAGGGCTGCTGCAAGTTGGAGTCCAACAGTATTTGGAGGGCCACATCATTCCTGTCCCAGTAGCTCCTCAGAGGTAGTTCTTCTGTGAAACAAAATGGAACAGATGCATCTTTGGAAATAAATTCTATGTGTCACAAGGGGCAGGTGACGGATCAATCTGACCGAAGGAGTTGTGGCGGTATTTCTACACAGCTCTTCTTCACAGTTGTTATAGTTCTTTGCTACTGCCAATGGAGAATCAGCAACTGTGGCTGGGTGAGAATTGTGATGGAAGGAGAGGAAGGGGGAATTGTAACAACAAGCTTCTGGGGAGGGCTGCATTTCAATAGCATTGCATGGATAGCAGGTCATTCCTACTGGATTGCTCCCAAAGGGGTGATACTAAATGGAGTCCTTGCTGGTTAAAAGTGCAAAAGGCCAGGGCCCTCTACTCTTTGCTGCAACTGGGATTTCTCCGTCTGATCAGTATCGGTTGGCTTTATTTTTTGCTTGTTCCAAAGGTTACTTGTGGATTTTTCGTGATAACTTTTTGTGACTGTTCTGGCCTCCAAAAGAAGGAAGAGCAGCCAGGCAGAGCTCCAGTCTGCCTTGGACACAGTGGCTGGTGATAGGCCTGCCCTCCATGTTCACTGCCATTTCTCTGGCTTCAAGACGGAGAGAAGAACAGCCAGTGTCTCCTGGACCTGATCCCCTATTTTACCGTCCTTCCCTTTTCCTTGTGTTTCCTTTTGAAATAGACTGTAAACCTGAATCAGGGAACTGTCAAATTAACTATTTGTAAGCCACTTCAGAAGCCTTTTTGGCTGAAAGGCAGGGTATAAATACTCTAAACAAGTAAATGAATATTGGTTGGTAAAGTTGCCAGGGGATGGTGCTGGTAGACAGATGTGGTGTGACATATTCATTGAAATAAAATTCTGTTGTGCTGGCCCTATTTATCCCCATATATTGGAGAGGGGAACCATTCGACTCTAGCCTGGCCTCACTTAACCAGGTGAGCTTAGTATTGACATTTTAACTTGTCATCTGTTTTACAGTGTCTCTTTTCAAATGTTCCTATTTTCTTCTTTTTCTTATTTTCTCCATCTCCTTGTTTCTTCTTCTTTTCCCCTACTATATTTTTCAGTGTTTGGGAATATGGTACCCTCTACTCCACCTCCCGCTCCGTAGTAAAAAAAGCCATCTGTAGTACAGACGAGAGGCTGGCCATTTGAAAGCACAGCATCATCTTTTTATTTCTCTGGCTCTTTTGATGCCATAGTGCTGTACAGCAGGATATACTATTGACGCAGAGAAGATTTGGATTAATCACAGTAATTTTTCACAACGCTGTTCCAGAGGTAGCTAGAGACAACACAGATATCATCCGGATTTGTAGTTAAAACTGACTGCATAGAATATCTTTTAAAGGTCTCTTAATAGGAAATCTTCTGCACGAGCTCCTTTTAGTGAAGAAATGTGTTTCAATTCCTGGGTTCTCTTGGGAGAAAGCAAGCTGGGTGAAGGAATTGGATACTTGAGAATCGACTTAATTTTTCTTGTCTCACCTGTTTAGAAGAAAACAGGATGCTCTGGAGTGGCAGCAATGTTCCATTCTCTTTGGGGTTTATGCTTTTGGTTTTGAAAGCAACATCTTCCCTCGGTGTCTTTATTTTAATACAACTGCAGGCTTCCAAAACTTCATTGGCTCATTCAGGTGTATCTCCACTCACACTAGGATAGCCTTGTGCAAAGCATATTTAGAAACATTGCAGCTTTCACTAGGGAGAAAGGAAGCATGTTTAGTGAAAAAATGTAGCCCCTGAAACCCACTTTAGCAGGCCCTGAAGCCCCTCCACCAAAACTGGCTTGATTTTCAGTTCTCTCCTCCAAAATGAGCAGAAAGCACCCCCAAAACATCCTCAGTCCCATACAATAAGCCTCCAGGACCTCTAAATATCAATTTTCATCATTGTACTTCTCAAAATGGCGACAGGAAGTAATGCAACTTCACGCTGCCATTTTGGGAAGGACTCCAGAGAAGCTAGAGGTGTTTGGGAGCTCTGTTGGGGTAAACTGGCCCACTCATGATCTGGCGGCTGTTAGTACCCCATCTGCTTATCAATGCAACTGACCAGGAGAGTATGTTGAAGTATCTACCTTATGTCTTGCCTTCCTTTGTGACTGATTGCAAAGATAAAATGGGAGAAATACCCACAGCTGCTGCCTTTGGGGAAGGGCAAGAGAGAAACAGAAAAGAATGAATGAAATCAGGATTTAGGAAGCAAGGT
Source organism: Sceloporus undulatus (assembly GCF_019175285.1). Taxonomy (NCBI): domain Eukaryota; kingdom Metazoa; phylum Chordata; class Lepidosauria; order Squamata; family Phrynosomatidae; genus Sceloporus; species Sceloporus undulatus. The sequence goes on along the minus strand of NC_056528.1, from coordinate 44,694,974 downwards.
CTCAAAACCAGCAGATGCTAAGCTCTTTGAGGCTTGAAAGCTGTGAGCTTTCCACCATTTTAAAAAAGTTGTTGGGGCGAAGAAATCCTCATCCCCGGTGTGATCAGAATTAATTGCTAAGTCAAAGGAGTTCATTTGGTGGTGTTATGCGATATGTCTGCTCCTGTGGGTTTTCCCATGCAAAGAAGAGATGCTACCCTTCTGTGAATAGTGTGCACTTTATTACAAAATATGCCAAGTGTTCGGCTCGAGGGACCATGTTATAATTAAACATCTATTGGACTGTTTTAGACTATATTTGGTGACTGAACTCTTGCCTCGAAGCAAATGTAATTAAAAAGACTATTAGATAATACTCCTTCTGAGGGCAAAACTTATCCTAACTCTGGTGGAACGTTGTGTAAAACAAACAAACCCCAAACAGTTGTGATCTCACATGGAATGGATGAATACATACTGGATTTCAATATTTTGTTATTCACTTAGGCCTCCAACTAATTGCTAGTCCCAATTTGATTTAGACCCATTGAAACAATGGGGCTTAAGTGTTGACCTCCAGTTCAGCAATTGATTTAATAGGTTGCAAAAGACAACAGTGCCAGACAAAGTGGAAGGCAATAGGAAAAGAGGGAGACTACACTATAGATGGATTGATTCAATCCAATCCAGTCAATCGGTTCAGTCAAGGAGGCCCACAACATCAGCCCGACAACATCTAAAGGAACACACTTGACAAATGCTATTTAAAGTCTGCCATTCGGCTGTCAGGCTACAATGCTATACATATTTACCTGGGAGTAAAGCTCATTTAATTTCTAAATAGGACATCAAAAATGGGCTATTCCATGTATGGTTGTGAAAGATGGACAGTGAAGACAGTTGACATGAAGAGACTTCAAGTGAAAAATGGTGCTGGAGGAGAGTTCTAGATACCATGGACCTCAAAAATGACATATCAATTGGTGTGAGAGCAAATCACCCTCCCTAGAAGCCAACATAACTAATTTGAGACTACTGTACTTTGAACATATAAGACTACATAGAGTCATAGAGTTGGAAGAGACCAACTGGATGGCCCTAGTGGTCTCTTCCAACTCTGATTCTATGATTCTATGATTCAAGGGCCATCAAGACCAACAAGTCGCCATGCAGGAGGATATGGTCAAAGCACCCCTGATGATGGCCATCCAGACTCTGTTTAAAAACTTCCAAAGGAGACTCCACCACTCTTTGAAGGAGTATGTTCCACTCTCAAACAGCTCTTACTGTCAGGAAGTTCTTCCTAATATTGAGGTGGAATCTTTCCCCCTGTAGTTTGAATCCGTTGCTCTGTGTCCTGTTCTCTGGCACATCATAAAACAAGCTTGCTCCATCCTCATTATGACACCCCTTCAAATACTTAAACAGGGCTCTCATATCACCTCTTAAGTGTCTCTTCTCCAGGCTAAACACACCCGGTTCCTTAAGTCATTCCTAATAAGGCATGGTTTCCAAATCCTTCGCCATTTTGGTCACCCTCCTCTGGACATGCTCCAGCTTCTCAACATCCGTTTTAATTGTTTTGTCCAGAACTGGTCACAGTATTCCAGATGGGGCCTGACCAGAGCAGAATAGAGTGGCATTATAACTTCCCTTGATCTAGACAGTATATTTCTATTGATGCAGCCTAGATTTGTATTGCCTTTTTAGCTGCTGAATCATACTGTTGACTCATGTTCAACTTGTGGTCTACTAGGACTCCTAGATCCCTTTCACATGAACTGTTGTCAAGCCAGGTGTCCCCCATTCTATATCTGTGCATTTCATTATATTTCGTCCTGTTGAAATTCATTTCTCTTTTAAACTTGATTTATAAATGATTCCAGTATCCAAAGAAAACTACTAAAGATCCATGCCAAACTGTAGGAAGATGCTTGTCAATAGATCCTTTTTCACAGAATGGCCCCTATTCTGTCATACTAGCTTGTATTTGGATCCATCCCAGAATAGGATACATGCTTCCCTCCAGATATTGTGAGACCTCCACTCTTTATCATCCTCCACCACTGACATACTGGCTAGGGCTGATGGATGTTGCTGTCAGATAATGTCTGGAAAGTCAAATGTTCTCTATCGCTGGCTCAAATTATAGTTTGCAATTTTGATTTAAAGGGGGTTTGTAAACAATTTCATACTGGTTTTCATTTTTTTTTTTAATATCTCAAAATGCTTTACAGCCAAAACAGATACAATAAAACCAGCGGCTGATTTTACAAAACACTTTGTTGTTGTCGATATTTGCCTTCAAGTAATTTCTGACTTATGGCAACCCTAAGGTGAACCTGTAATGAGGTTTTCTTGGCAAGATTTGCTCAGAGTGGGTTTGCCATTGCCTTCTCCCTGAGGCTGAGAACGTGTGACTTGCCCAAGGTCACCCAGCAGGTTTCATGGCTGAACTGGGAACTGAACCCTGATCTCTAGACCACTACGCCATGATCTCTCAAACCACTACGCCATGCTAGTTTTAACTATCAAGAAACTGCTTGGGCAAATAAGTAAGCCTCTAGTTGATGGCAGGAAACACCAACCACTGGTATTTTCTATGTTGTAAATGAGGATCTGATTCCTCATGGTGGGTGCCGCAGCTGAGAAGGTTCTCTTCCTCACCATTGCCAAGTAAACCTCTCTAGGCCGCTGTATCACTTAGTATTGCAGAAAATATTGTTGACAGTTTGGATTAAATGACAAGATGTGGTTTGATGAAGTCATAATTGAGATGTGCAAGAAGGCAGGCAGAGCTGGCAATAGGTTGACATTGTCAGGAACTTTGAGTCCTTTCCTTTGTAAGCGCCACCTGCTTCTTGTTGTTGCCTGTTGACTTGTCCAGGAAAACAAAGCCATTATGAAGAGATGGCACTCCTGCCCTGCAATGTTTTTGCAGCTCTGAGTGTGGTCAGATGGCAAAGGTATTAATGAGGAAGAACAGACAAGCCTAGAGAGGCTGCAGCGGTTTGCTTTCGCCTGAGCCTACTGTGAAGGGCAAGTGTTTTCCCCCTTCTTTTCCTTTCCTCCATTGAATTAGCTAAGTGCAAACTACTTTTGCACTTGAACTCAGTTTTAGCAATTGAGGACAAAAGGGAAAAGTGGAAGGAGGAGAGAGGGACATTGAAAAAGTGGTATGACGGAGGATGAATTGGGACTATCTCAGCCAAATCAGGACAGTAAGAAGGTAAAGGAACAAGATCATCCATATGTCTTACTGTATATACTCATGTATTAGTTTAGAAAATTTAGACTTATCCATGGGGTCAATGTAAATATTGTGTGTGTGTGTGTGTGTATGTATGTATATATATATATATATATATATATATATAGAGAGAGAGAGAGAGAGAGAGAGAGATTGAGAGAAGCCATCCCCTTTCTCTGAATAGAGTGGTAAAAGGTGACAGCTTAGTCCATCCTGGGAGCATCAAAAAGGAGCATGGCTCCTCTCTGGTCTCTTATCCATCCAGCCTTTAGGGTGAGCACAAACGGTTATTCCTGCCAGAATTTTCTAAGTTCTTTGGCATCATTTTCCTTTGCACCATCCTTTACATCCTTTGTTACATATCCCTAAATTTTACCCTTAACTTATCTATGGATCACATTAAAATCCATAATTTTGGCCCCCAAACCTGTCCTTGACTTATTATACATGAGGTTGACTTACAGTCGAGTATATATGGTATGTCAGAGCTGGGGAGCCTTCCATATATTTTGGACAACCCTTTTCTTATCACTGATCATGCTGGTTGAGGTATCTGGGAGTTGAAATCCTAAAGAACTGGAAGTCCAGAGGTTCCCCAACCCTCTTTTATATTTCCCCTTTTGACTATTATGCCAGTTGGGCCAAGGAGGATTTAGGAAGAAGATGGCTAGTGATGAGACTGGCGAGGCAGTAAGTCCACCATGGATTCAGTTGTGAGCTCACTGTGGGGCGCGGAGACACAGAATCTAAATACATTGTATGTGTGTGATTGCTATTGTTGGAGCTGTGCCCCCATTGCTTGGAATTTATGGCCCTTATTCAGCCATCACACCCCTCAAGAACGAAATACTTGCTGCTGAGCTACCAGTCACACACATTCGCACACTGGGCACACTGCTGTTGGGCCTTCAAAGGAAAGCAATAAACCACTCGGCTTGCTCCCCTTCATGTTCTTTAATTCATTTCATTCCATTTTAACTACCCAGAACAATTTCACCAGCCATTAGCCTGGAATGAAACCTTACAAAAGGAGGATTGTTTTTTTAAAGATTGGGTCTCTTTCTGCTCCTCGCCTGTGGTTCCTTTGCTCTTTTGGGGCCAAGAAGGTACCTCCGAAATCCCGGTTTCTTTCTGTAAAGGGGCCCACTGGGTCACAAGAGTAGAAAATGAATGTAGTGCGTAACACTAAATGGAGAAACTCTTCACCATCTTCTTTTTAAAAAAGCCAAGCCACCTGGTGACAGGATTTCAAAGGCCCCCACTTACGTTTCTCCAGAGAATGTATAAAATAAATTAGCATAAAATGAAGAATTGTGCTATTGAAAGCATCTAGAAAGTGCAGTTTATCTTTAAATCATTGCATACCCATACATAAATGCAAAAGGATGTTTGAAACCTTAAGTGGATATTTTGTTGTTGTGTTATTCAAGTTATTTTCAGACTTGTGGTGACCGTAAGGTGACCCTATCACAGGGTTTTCGGAAGGCTGAGAGTATGTGACTTGCCCAAAGTCATTCAATGGGTTTTCATGGCCGACTTCAAATTTCGTTATAACCCATGGTGAATCACAGTGGGTTAAAATTGCTTTTTGGTCACTTGAGATTGCCCATTCTTGCCATATTCAAAACACCTTGCCTTCTGGGTTTTGCCTTTCCATTTGGAAGCTCAAACCATGGTTTGTGTTCTGGCACCTGTGGTTAGTGCAAACCATGGTTTAGTGCGATGCCTGAATTGAGCCAACAGAGATTTCTGTTGGTCTTTTCACATATTTAAGACAAATAAAATAGAAGCTAACCTTTAACAAAAAGGTAGTTAAATGAGATCATAAGATGCAGAATATTGTGGCAGACAACCACATGTTGCACCAAGTCTCACAGGAGTATCGCTCTTTTTTGTGGGTATTACTTCTTAAGTCTTACCATGTAGAAGATTTCAAAAAGCCAACCCCTCCTTGCTAAAAGCCAAAGACGTTGCCCTTCCCAGGATAGGGCCGGGGAGCAAGGCAGCTTAAAATGCACCTGGGTTAATGCTCCGTTTTTTTTGTTTTGTTTTACACAGCTGCAAAAATAAAGTGTCATATCAGGTTGGGGTCACATTTGTCTAAGAAAAACTAACAGAAGGATTTCTTTTGTCAACACAGGAGATGAGCAGGATGATAAGGGCAAATTATACTCTTCTGATCTGTCCCTCTTAGAGAGCAGACTGGAGATTAAAGCCTTGGTCTGGAATTTCAATACAGCTATGCATTTTTCATGGAAGGCAATGTTTGTAAAAAAGAAAGAAAGAAAAAAGAATTGCTGGGGAAAAAGTGGCCAGAAATTTTCATGAAACAACCGGAGTGTTTTCTTTCTTGCTTTGCTCTGAGCTGACATGTGCGGCTTAGTAAGTTTTGAACAAAAATGCAAGCACCTTTTGCCTCTTCCTTTGGGTATTTAAATATACTCTTCTTTCTTTCTTTCTTTCTTTCTTTCTTTCTTTCTTTCAAGTTATTTCCATCTGAGTTGTTCTGGAAGGTGCCTTAGTAACCAGGATACATCTCTTGACATGAGAGCTGAAATAAAATGTTGCAGTGAGCAGTATTCTTCATTGCTGTTCTAGTTAGTGAGCTAGTCTGCCCTTCCATGATACTGAGTCCTGAGGCCTTTTTACACTACAGAAATAAAGCACAGTGCTTCCACTTTAACTGCCTTGTAATCCAGGGGTTTACAATTAGAGACGGCAGTTTTGAATTCTCAGCCAAAATATTCTAGTGCACCAACAGACTACAAATCCCAGCATTCCATAGGATATTGCCATGGCAGTTAAAGTGGAATCCTAGCATTACAATTGTCTAGTGTGAAAGGGTTCCTGGGGCTCTTCTCAGCAGGTTTTCCATTCCTCTTCCAAAGTCACTGAGCAACTTACATACTATGGATTTTCCCTTCCTATTCTTTGAATGTTTCCTTCCCAAATATATATATTTGGTGGTGTTTGCTTTTATGACATAACTTACAGGACTCACAGCCTGGACACTGGAAACAAAAGGCATAGAAGTTGTCTTTCTTTTCTTGCATCTAGGACTTGCACAATCCTTCAACCTGATGAAATAGAGACATAGAGTTGTTGTGTGTTTTCAGGCTGCTTCCAATTTATTGCGACCCTAGGCTGAACCTATCTTGGGGTTTTCTTGGCAAGATTTGTGCATAAGAGGTTTGTCATTGCCTTCCCCTGAGGCTGAGAGAGTGTGACTTGCCCAGGATCACCCAGTGGGTTTCATGGCTGAGTTGGGAATCGAACCCTGGTCCCCAGAGTTATACTGTGCAGTGCTTAATGTTTAGGAGCAAATGTATTGCCTTTACCTCTTCCCCTCTATTGTCAACATGTCTGTTGCCCTCTCTGTGCATAGGGCAATGTGTTGTGGAAGCCTTTGGAAAATGTGGGAAATCTGTGGGTGTAATCTGGGGTGACTGTCCCTCAGTTTTGCCCTTGTTAATTGCATGCCGTGCAATTATCTTTATTGCCACTGGAGCCTAGTGTAATGAAAAGAGTAGGAGACTATCTCACACCAGGGGCCCATTGACACTACAGAATTATGGCACTGTTACTCCACATTAACTGCCGTGGTTCTTTCCCATGACATCTTGGGTCTGGCAATTTAGGGAGACACTTAGATTTCTTGGCCAGTGACTCTCTAGATTACAAACCCAGGATTCCATAGTATGGAACCAGGGCAATTAAAAAGGAGCAATAGAAATGTAATTCTGTCATGTGGATGGGCCCTGGTCACCTACTGGTTTGTCTAGCTGAGAGTAACCTATGCAGACTGGAGATGATTCTCCAAGATTCCAGGTCAGAAGCTGAGGATTGAACCTGGAACCTTCTGGACCTAAAGAAGGTACTTAGTCACTGACTTCCAGTCCCTGAAAATAGATAATAGATGCAGAGGGTCATTTTCAGTGAACATCGGAGAGGGAAGCAAGTGGCGTTATCCTTGGAGTAGGCAGTTATCCTTGGTGTAAGAATAACAGTGTTAGGAGTGATTCTTCTCTGCCTTCTCCTGCAAAATGTCAGCGTGTAGAAAGTAATGTTTAAATCCCCCTTGAACAGTCAGTTAAATCAAATGCACATGTGCTGAAGCTACTAATCCACTGATGTCTTACAAATATATGATCCCAAATAGATGCTAGATCTCTCCAGCTGTCTACTTTTTCTTGCAGGACAGAACAATTTGATTAGCTCCAATTCTACAAGTATCAGCATCTGTTTTTTTAAATAAATAAGAAAGCTAGCCAAACCTGTGAGTAAAAACAAAAGCTACAGTTAGTTATTACATCCAGGCAGAGTGCAGCAAACCTGTTTGAGCTTTTGAAATCTCACACGTTTTAGGTTTGTTTGTTTTCCGGTTAAAGGAGGCCATAGCATTCACATCTGAATTCTTCTGAACTTTCTAATTGGTGTGACTGTGAAAATATTTACCGTGTTTCAGCTTCAAAAACTGCTAGTGATTGAAAACTGAGGTGGGAGTGTTGTGGGTTGTGTTTACTTTAATAAAACAGCTCACTGTTTTCCTTCTGATCCTATCTTGGGTTGGATAAGGGAGCAATAATTGGTAGAGAAGCACAAGGAAGCAGCATCTCTTGTCTTATCTAACATTGAAACATGGCATTAATCAAAATGTAGGCAATAGTAATAGCATGCTTTCATTGAACGCAACAAAGTGTGTGAGAGTGGGGCTGGTGGCTGAGTTCTGTCTTACCAAAAATATTTCATGTGCAAATTTCTGTTCTTAAAAAACAACAAGAAAAAAGTAGTGTAATAGATCCAGGTCTTGCGAGTTTTGTTGGAGTTTTGTTATCAGCAGAGATAGTGAGGACACCTTCCGCTCCCTTCAGATTTCCTCTTCCAAGCTTCGCAGTTGCTTACCTTCCCTCTCTCTGTATTTTCCATCAACAAGATGTTGTTTATTGTTGTGATATATCCCTGTTGTAGTGCATAGTATTTTGGGGTGGCCAGATCTTCAGTGCGAATTTAAGACCCATTATATGTACAAAAGACCAGATGTAGGTGGAGATGAAAACTGCTACAACTTGTTTCTTGTTATGGATTGGTTCAACTTACTTGCATTTATGGAGTCTCCTTGGGAAGGGGGAATGCATATAGGGACTGTCATGTTGAGCCCCCATGCTTCATAATTTGAGAGCCAGCATGGTTGTCTGAACACTGGACTGCAACTCTGGAGACCAGGGTTTGGATCCCCATTCCACCACAGAAACCCACTGGACAACCCTGGGCAAGTGACACTCTCTCAGCTTCAGAGGAAGGCAAGGACAACCCCCCTCTGATTATATCTTGCCACAAAAACTCCTTAGGGTCAGCTTCTGCACACATTTAACATTGTTTTCTGCTCTAACTGGGCATCATTTTGCTCCATTTGGCTCGGATACAGTATCATGAGGTGCTTCTTCTTGTTGCGTGGCTTTTGCAAGATCAAGTCTATAGAGTGTCAGGAACCAGGTTAGGACTCTAGAAAATTTCATAAGAGGGGCATTTTCCTTGTGTCCAAGAAGAAGTGCATCTAAAGTTACTAAGTGTCTCTTACTGTAATATTTGAGGGCCAGAATGCTTGCACCTTATAAGGTTAGGAGGTGTCCCCTTATTATAGGTTTGTTTCCTATTTGGGGCCTCAAAAGCATGTTTTTGGTATAGATGGATGCCCCCAAATTCTCGTATTTCTCCTGTATGGTTTTTAACATCTTGCCCGATGAAGACGCCAGTGGAGCCTCAAAAGCTTGCAACATGTATATTGTGCGTTTTGGTTGGCCAATAAAGGTGTCACAATTTGGTGGATTTTTTGATGTTATTGGATTTGTTTCAATGTGATTTGTAAGCTGTCTTGATGTCTTTTTTGCTATAGAACAAGGTATAACCATTGTAAGAAATCAATCAATCGATTGATACTGAGAACGGGGGACTGGACCCTAGCAGCGACACAGAAGTGTATTGTGTGTCTGATTTCAGTACCTTGAAGAACTGTGATTCTTCATGCTCCTGTAATAGCCTGCCCTGTTCTAAAAACAGTGTATTGCGGAAGACCATTTCCTTTTGGGCTTTCCAGAAAGCATGAACTCTGCCACACAGATGATGTGGCTTGCCCTTCCTTTGCATTCACCCCAGATTTAATCCCTTCTGGCCCAATTAACACCTTTATTAACACTTCATAAACACCATCCATTCCTTCCGCCTCTCATTATGGCAGGAGCGACTTTCTAAAGCAGATGGAGAACCCTTTGGATGTTGATGAGCTGCAACTCCTGACATTCCCTGCTATTGGCCAGGCTGGTTGGGGGTTGATGGGAACTGGAGTCCAACAATATCATAGCCTTCCCCAAGTCATATTTTCATTATCACTCGCTACATGTTTCAGAGGGAGAGCGGAGTTGATGTTTAGGTTATTCCTATTCAAGCAGCAAAGTAGACTTGTATGAAACTTGTACAAAGAAAATGTACCAGTCCCGGATTTATTACTATTATTATTACTGGATCATAAACTCTTCCATACCTGTCGTCCTAAGATCGCATCATTTTGTCTGTGCTATTTCACCTTTTATAGATCCATTGTGTATTTAAAGCAACCATTGTTGGCTGCTCCGTATTCAGTTCCTAATACCTTTCTAAAGTGATCCCTTCTCCCTGATTAGCTCACTGTTTATATTTATTTTTACTCATGAAAAATTCAACAGATGGTGCTGGGTTAATTTTGTTGCAAATTAATCTCACAGTTCATCGCCAGTCTTTTTTTTTCTTTTTTAAAAAAGAGTTTAAAAGGCCATGAAGGCAGAAAAGCTAGAACACGCTGTTAGGATATAATGTCACAGTTGAAATTCTACCACACACACACATATATATATTAGTGCAGTGGATTCGTAGCAATTTCACACTGTATAAAGAGTGTACAGTATTGATCCTCCAAGATTATTACATTTACTTTTAAAGGCAAATGAAGCATTAACACCTGAAACTGGGGCATTGATCATAACATTGACGCTGTAAAAGCTTTCCTGCCGTTCTCTAGGTTCCAAGATAATACAGTGAGCTGTCTGCTTGTATACATTTAGATGTCTAGCTGCCCACTAAATTGCAGAGCAATGCTATACACTGGTTTGGAGTGGAGAAGCAACTACTTACAAATAATTACAAAAAAACCCTTACACCTAAGTTATTTTACAGTTGTAATTTTGTAATTGTAAAGCGATAAGTAGAGTGGACCCTCAGCATATGCGGGGGATCCGTTCCAGACCCCCCTGTGTAAGGCGAATTCCACCTATGCTGGAACCCCATTCATTTGAATGGGGCTCATGCGTGCGGCGGCGCGGACCCCATTAATCTGAATGGTACGCGCCGCTCCTTGCACCCTGCACACTCCCTGTGGTTTGAACGCGTAAGCTCAAAGCCACGTATATAACATGGGTGCCCTGTACACTCTTTTTGCAGTATAAATGGCACATTTTAGTTATTTTTCTAATTAATTTTCTGGATTTAATTATTTGCGGATTTGATTATTATAAAATAATAATAATAATAATAATAATAATAATAATAATAATAATAATAATAATAATAATAATAT
>NC_056528.1:44672142-44684129 GCF_019175285.1 Sceloporus undulatus | reverse complement strand
ATTTATATCCTACCTCTCCCTTCAAGGATCTAGGCAGGTAACAACGGTCAAATAAAACAGATATACAAACAATAATAATTTTCCCTAATCCCCTTAACTCTCCCTCCTTCTGCTAAAAATTGCACATAAACATCAAGATACAATACAATATCCCCAGTACAGTGTACTTAGTTACAAATTTTGTAACTAAGGATCGACACAGGTCCTCCCTCTGGGTCCTCCAGTGTGGCTCTATTGGAAATTGACCAAAAAGTCACACTGGAGGACTGAGAGGGTCCTAGAGAAAAAACTTTTCTAGGAATTTGTAGGTCCATCAGCACAATTCGTTGTCAACTTCATACCCTGGACTCCAGCACCATAATCCAGTACTAAAACCACTATGCCACTCTGGCTCTCACTGCATGGTGCTATCTTATTTTTAAAAATGCAGTAATCAGGGCCAGCACTAACAGTCTGAGTAATTCCTCATTGCCATTCATCTCTTTTGGAGGACTCTAAGAGGCAGTACAGACTGGTACTCTGTGCTGGCTTGACTGCGTGCTAGAGCTGAACTAGGGCTGAGCGTCCACATGCCCCTAGCCCTAGTTCTCTTGCTTGGCCACCATCATGGCACACATCCATCCATACAGCATGTGTCATGATGGCGTCCGTGGTGCACAGTGCCCAAACGGCGCTGGCCGGAAGGGGCGTCATCATGGTGCATGAGCGTGCCATCATGCCCCTTCCAGGAAGCTGCTCAGAGCAGCTTCTTTTAGTGTGCGGCTGCTGTGGCACCGATCCAGAGCATACAGGGGCGACATTCAGCCACCCATCTGTATAGCTGCTAAACTGTGTGGGCCACATATCAGGGCTTGTTAACACTCAACTTAGCTTGTTGCCCACATATGTACATGTATTTGTATGCGAGGGGCACTATCCATTCGCCAGTGCTAAAGAAAGGTTCAGCACCTAGTCTAGGCTTTTGTCTCACCCTTTCATCCTTTGCTTCAGGTATTGGGTAGCCTCCTCAATAAATGTCAAATATATAAAAAACCTTTACTTTGCCATTTCTATTATGAAGCTGATTTAATGTGTATTTCTTTAAAAGCAGAGTGTAATTGTGAAATGAAGGAGAGGATTGAATTAGTCCAAGCTGTTCTTCTACATGTACCTCTCATTTCTTCTAGATGAACCTGTTTCCCCCACTTCTTTTCTAAAAAGTTGTGTGGCCAAACTAGGTTTTAGTGGTCTGTTTAAGAAAGTACGGCTGAGCTTTTGGAGATTAAAGATGAAAAATAAAGAGCGTAGGGAGGTACTGCTGTTAGCAGCCGTGATGATGGGGCTGACAGATCAGGCCAGAAATGGCGCTGGGGCAGAGCAGCATCAGCCCTCGTAATGGAGAGATGTCTGGTGGAAAGATTGCTCTATCACCGTGATGGCTTCATAGCATGTTATAAATCTGAGATTGTTCTTCCCTGCCATGAAGACAAGCAGGCTCTTTCTCCTTCCTAGAATGAAATGTCGGGTGGACACAAGGAGCCGAGATGAAAATGCCATCCCCCACCCCCAAAATAAAACCCTTGAGAAACTTATATTTTTAACATGAATCTCTTATAGAAACTCTATCAGTTCCTGTTTGAAAAAACAAAGCACAAAACTCTTCTGCATCAATCTTCCACCTTGCCATGGAGAGGAACTAGAATCTTATTAAGCAGTCTTCTCTTCTTTTTCCTATGCACTTATTGTCCCTAGAACCACCCTTTCTCTCTTTAGATGAGTATGGGAAAGTCTAAACACAAAATTCATTTGTCATTCATATACATAAAATCACCAGAAGGTAATTTATACAATATTTTGAATACTTTTGTGCACAAAACCAATTTTGTATACATTTAACCCTCAGAAAGCAAAGGTGCCACTATCTCAGCTACCCATGAAAAAAAGTTTTGGTTTTTGGAGTATGCCAGATTTTGTAATTCTGGGTAAAGGAGAGACTCGACATGTATAATGAATGTAGCTTTTGGTTCCCTCCTAAATGCTAACTGAAAATATACTCCCTCCTTCAAAGTGAAAATGGCTCACTCCTAAACCCTGGCAACTACAGCTCATCTCCACCATCAGCTCTGCCTCTCTTTCTGAATTCAACCAGCAAGTGCAGTCTCCTTTTTAGGGTTTCCCTACTCACTGGGTGACACCAATAACTCATAGGAGTTATACATCTGCACTTGAAATGCCCTTCCTGCCCATTTGTGCCTTCCAAATAAGTGCAAAAATTTGAGGAATGGAGCAATGTTTGTTCAACCCTGGTTCCCAAATAGCCTGGCCTGAATAAGAGAAGTAAAATTTCTAGACACTTTAATGCCATGGAGAGGGCCACTTGTTGTCCCCATTTGATCTTGATTTTACAGTTTTATATAAGGATTACCATTTTACTATGCCATTGCGTATAATGGGACTTGAGCATCCAAGATTTTTTGGTGTGTGTCTGTGCTTTGGAACCACACCCCAGTGGATATCGAGGGCCCACTGTATCTTTGCATAAAATGATTATGTCTGATATATCAAAAGAACAGTTTGTTCAGAAATGGGAGTAATTTTTTAAGTTGTACCATTTCTCCACCGATTCCGGGATGCTTTGCAGGTCACACCAGTGTTCCTGGGAAGGCTTGATATCTGGCCCCGCTGTACCTTAACATTAGAACAATGCTAAACATATGTATACTTAAGTCAGGTGCCTTGTGCAGGTGTCGATATCCATCCCCTTCTTTTCCAGTATGCAGGAACTTCAATCGACGTATAACTTTCTATTTATTAACAAAACACTTCCTTCTGGTCTCAGTACCAATATTTGGGAAATTCTGAGTAACCCTTGCAAAAATCCCTGTGTCTTACTGCTCCTTTTTTCATCTTAAAAGAGAAAGACTTGGGCCCAGTTGGTTAAGTGCCTTGTTTGCAAAAGTTCATTGTAAAAAAAGGAAAGAAAGAAAACTGTGTCCAGCTGCTGAGCCCTAGTAAGGATTTGTCAAAGATACAGAGCACGTGCCATTGCCCGATGAAGACAAAGCGAGAAATTTGCAGGCCCAAGGTCACACGGAAAATGAGTGGCAGACGAAGAAATGGAAGCCATGAATCTTTGCTATCTTTTCCTCTCTGTTTTTACTACTGGCCATCGTGCCTTCTTCTGCATGTATAATTTACAAAGAGCATTTTGTGTGGCTATTCTCCCCCAGAAAAAGTAACATTGCAGGGCTTGGCTTAAAGAACGAGGGATATCTTGCCATACCTGAGACCTGCAACTTTGGCAGAGACTCCATGGTCATCTCACGCTGCTATATCTGCTTTGTTTTTGCAGATCCCTTTTGGTTCTATAATGCTGGCAGTGCATTCTGGACCATCTTTTCTTTTTGCAGGGCAAGAAAAGTCACTCGATTTCCCAGGAAAGATAGAGAAGGATAAATCCCATCCGCAGTAGTAGGTTACTTAAGGACATTTGAGATAAAGGAAATTCATTATAATTCAGATGCTTTTGTTAGAAGTTAGCTTGGTACTTTGGCAGCAGAGGGTCTTTTCTGTGGTGACCCCAAATTTATTTTCCTGTGTATGTTTTTGTTTATATACCACCCCATCCTAGATTTGATGCAGCTTAAAGTTGACATTTAAAGTAACATTCATGATTAAAGAGACAAAATAAAAGGCATAACTACAAACCATCATTACAAAAGGAACAGTGTTTCAAACAACAGCAGTGATATTTGTAGCTCTCCTCCCAACCTCTTTTAATAAGGATGTCTTGAAGTCCTTCTTAAAAGTAATCAAGGATGTAGCTTGAAGAACCTTCTTTGGGAGGTCATTCTAGAGCAGTGATTCCCAAACTTCACTTCTTCAGGTGTTTTGGACTTAACCTCCAGAAGCTCTAGGCAGCTTGACCAGTAACCAGGAATTCTGGGAGCTGAACTCCAAAACATCTGGAGGACCAAAGTTTGGTTACCACTGTTCTAGAGCATCAGGTCGACTATCAAAGTAACCTTTCATTGCTAAAGTTTGCTTAGACTTGTACAGAAATAATCCATGGAGCAGGACAGATAATGCAGATCTCATTGGTGAAAGGAATATGTGAAGAGATGCTGCCCCACCTTCTTGGTTTGAACCCAGATGTGAACTGCTAGCCAGGGAAAGTGCAACTGGAGCATAGCTGACTTACGTACCTCTAGGATCCAGAGTTTGGACCACCTGAAGCTTCTGAATGATCTTCAGGACCTCTCATATGCAGGATACCTTGTAGTAGTCTATCTGAAACATTATAAAGGCATTGAGGAGGAAGCTACAGCAAGTCCTCTAACAGATGACATGGCCAGATAGAAGGAGCTTGCCTTACCACTTATAGCAGAGGTGGGGAAACCTCTCCGGCTTCAGACTACAAGTTACATACTTGTCATTGGCCATCCTGAATTGGCCAAAGTTTCCTTTACCTGGCTTCCAGCTTGCTGAGTAGGCCCTACCAAATCTTTTAGTTGGCGGAGCAAGATGTTGTACTCCACGCTGCTGGATGCTGCTAAGAAGTCCAAAAGCATTCTCTGATGTCCATTTGGGTCTTCACCAGGTACTGTCTGACCATGACAAAGGACATGATCTTAAGATCCCTCCCAAGTTCTCCTACGCAGTATCACTGGCCATTGAAAATGGTGAACCCCAAGTTCATATGGTCTGTTTGTATTTATGTTAGAGCAATGATGTTCTCCTCCCATCTGAAAAGAAGCCATTACAAAAGACTAGCGTGGTCATGCATCTGTGTTATGGAAGGCAGTCCTTAGTTTGAATGACTGCCAAAGAAAAACCAGCTATTCAAATGCATCCTCTCTTTGAAGGTTGCCATGTCCAAGTCAGGTTGAAAGACAGCCAAAAGAAAAGAGACCAAGAAGGGGCCCTGAAGTGGCCCACCAATGGTTAGCAATACCAACACAGGAGACTGAGCCGGGGATACAAGTGAATTGGTTAGTTCCCATAAGCTCCAGCCAGCATGGCCAATGGTTAGCAAATCTGAACAAGGATCCAAAGTATCTGGAGATCTAAGGGAAAAGAGAATCACTTATCTAGGTTGTCCCCTCTCCATCAGAACATTGCTTTTTGTGAAGGTTTCTTTCCATGTTAGTACCTGGAGTTTTTGTGGGAAGAGCATAGTTACAGAACTGCTCTAACTTGGAAATAGGTGGCCTGTTTTGGTGAAACCTATTTAATGGTATGAGTGGAACCTGCAATGAAAACATTATATTGTGGTAGTCTACTGTCCTTGATGCCAGCCAGCCATGCCTTCTTGCAGGGTAGTCCATTCCCCAGTTAATTTCCCCTACCTCCTGCTTTGAATTTCTCAACCCCATCCAAGAACCAGAATTTCAACCACCCCATTATACCCCTTGCCCCCCACAATTTTCTTCTCAATAATCGGTATACTCCGCCTGGGCTGTTTTTTGGTAGAGGAAAGAGTTGTAAAGTCTTGTTTGCTTTTCTGCAAAGCTCTGCGTTCTTTCAAGTAGGTTAATAGCTCCTTCCTGGAATCATGGAATGTATGCAATTATTGGACAGTACATTTCCTACACAGGTTCTTTCATATCTAAACATATAACAGGAATAGATGCAAAAGGAACCATGAAAGCTAATAGTTTTTTTGGGCTTATGTTGAACAGGCTGAAATATCCAGAATCTGGAAAAGTTACTTTTTCATGACTGCTTCCAGAATCCCTCCACCTTTATAGCAAGTAGCCATGAAGACTGGGGGATTCTGGGAGTTGCAGTCCATGCAGTAACTGTGCTAAGAAATGCGGAATATCCCTGGGCAGAATCAAGTCTCCAAAGTCCCGCTATCGGCTACAGGGCTGTTGGGTTTTCATCTCTGCTCTTGGCTGTTTTCCCTGCAGAAGAGCTAATGAAGAGATCTGAGATGGACACGACGTGCAGATTTTAAATAATAGAGTGTTTAATGGAATCGTGAATAAATGGTAACAGATTTGTCTGTCAAAAATTAAATAGTGGTATTTCTTTGATTAATATCAGGATCTAATCTAAAATAGTTTTAGCCATTTCATACAGGTGACATCTGTGCTTAAATATAATTTTCCTCTCCCTGTTCTGGCATGACTGTTAATTACTTACTCAATGTAGTTCAACATTTAGTTAATAAATATGTCAGGCTTTTACTGTGGTGTTCTTTTTGCAGAGTTGTGAATTTGCAATTAGTTTTAGATTTACTACATGGTGACAGACAGTGCTGTATAAATAGAGGTTAAACACACAATTTACATATTAATTTCATGATTCATTTATTCAATGATTTATGTGGATATAGATTGTATTTAATCTCGGTGCTGTAGTTGTTTGAAGCATGACGGACAGAACCGCTATACCAACAGAGCAATAACGGTGGTTGCGTTGAGCCATAAGAAGCATTGAAGAAGGGGAGGAAAGACCCATGGAAGATTTGGACACATGAGGGTACATTAGCCTTAAGGTTTCTAAGAGCAAAAGGGATAATGAAAGACAACTGAACATGGAATTAGGATTTTTGTATTTTCTATATGCACACATACATAAAAAATAATAATCAAATTATTAAACAACATAAATACTATTATTATTATTAAATAATAATATTATAGTGGGCCCGTGGAATCCACTGGGGTTTGGTTCATAGAGAGATCCACTTGTAGATCAAGATCACCTTCTTCCTTCTAACTTAAAAGTACCCCTCCAAGCAAGTTTTTTGTTTAAACTGGGTTTTTAAAAATTTAAACCAGGTTTTCATTTTTTTTTGCATGAATGTTGTAATGAAAAAAAAATTGAATCCTTCTTATTATATTAATACCGTGAAACCTTATTTTATGTATTAGAATGCTTGATCAACCATGTTTTAACGCTTTCTAACACTAACAATCTACCGTTATTAGGCTCCGATACGACTTACATGTTTCAATAAAACACCATTTTTACTGCTCATTATTCCAGTTAAATCTCAATATATGTAGACTATACATAATAAAACACTGCAGTACTGACAGAGACAGATGAAAAGAATAAGTTAGGTTAAGCATTAGTCCTACTTATTATTTATAGGCATATAGGAGCACTCCAATATTGGACTAAATCAGAAGTATTGCCATTTTATATAAGAGATGCCATTCTACTTCCATTGTATTTAATTGGACTTGAGCATCCACTGTTTTTTATATCCGTGGGGCTCCTGGAGTGGATACCAAGGCTCACTGTAGTAATAATAATCTACTTAAAGAAAATCATTGTAAACTTCTCCTGCCGTTTCTTCTTCAGAAATTATTTGCATTTCATTTTCTCGCATTAGAGATTTTGTTGTTGTTGAAATAATTAGAGCGGCTGTTGTTGGGCTGCAATGGAGAGCAGGACTGAGGAGTGAGTGAGTGCATGAGAGAGAGAAAGAAATGATAATTGAGTATTTTATCAAACGCTCCCAATGAAATGGATTTTGCGAGTCGTAAATGAAGATTAAAGTCATTGTTGGCAGGGATGAACAAATGGAATGATTTATTATCCAAAGCATCAGTAAGTTGTTGCTCGGTGGAAAAGGATGCTTTAATCCTTGGTCCTTTACCTTCGAGTAAGTCCTGTTTTTAAACTCAGTGCGGGTTAACTGCGATCTAGAAAATGTATCGGATTTTGATGTAAATGAAACATCTTTTTTTGTTCCTGCTGCAAAAAATGGACATACTTTCTGTTTTAACCAGATGCAAGAGCATGAATAAATGTGCTCAAGAGTTAGGAAACTGCTTGGGAATGAGTTGGAGAGACCAAAAGAAAGAAGAATGTAAGTAACAGGGGCAGCAAAAGGAAGACATTATGAGGACTCTAAGACTTCATGAGAGCAAAAAGACACAGTGATAAAAGTACTGTGTCAAAGCAGACAATGTAGGTATGTATGATTAGGATGCCTGGAAAGAAAAATTAAATACAAGTATGCATCAGTTAACTTTCCCGTTGAAACTCCTTTTTACAGAGAATGTTTGTGCCTGCACAAACTGTCATTTTTTTCTTCTCTTCCTCTATCCATTCGATATCCATTCTCACCTCTATAGGGAGGCTGGACAAGGAATACTTATTTTAACAGCAATAGAAAAATACCATACAAGTTGCACCAAATCAAGATTGATATTTGGAAACTGGAATCAGTTTAAATTTTCAGATTGCAGCAAACAACATGGCCAGTGTTAGGAAAACACAGAGCCTTTAAAAGAATAGGAAAGAAAAAGAATGAAAGTAAAACACAGAATGGCAGAAATTTCTCCTGGATGGAGATCTGCACACAGGTCTTGCCTCTTGTCTCTTTGCCCTTCCAAAAACTGGACAGTTTGAACCCTTGCCACCCATCAAGATCTAATCCATGAAAACTGGAGGCATAGTGCAGATCCCGGAGATCTAGCAACCCTGGTTAGTAGGGCATGTGTTCACCCAACCACTCCCATAGAGTTGTCCTTTATTGAAAATTGCTATGGAAAGAGGCTAGCTTTAAAGCTTCGCCAGCAATTCTGCTCTTGTCAGAATGTTTGGGTAAAGGAGAAATTCTTTCACCCTTGACATGCGCTGTTCAATGCTGGACCACATCCGACTCTGTTCAGTATGACTTTTCATAACTACCAGCTGTGAGCCTCTTTCAGCTCTGTAAACCTCTGACATCGTATAAAGCAGTCTAGAGTTCTTACGTAGTTTGCAGTAAAGGTGATCCTTGGAAACTGTTTGTTGAATAACCCCATGGTATACTGTACATCATTTTTATTCTTTGTAATAAAGATGGAGAGGCTGCATACCATCTGTACAAAGTTGGCTGGGTGCTGGTATAAAACATGTTCCACAGCCACGTACATCTCGGCAGTTACTGTATAGTTACCTCCTTTCCATTTTCATTCTGGTGGATTCTCTTCCCAAGCTTTAGGTGAAAGCTTGAATTTGCTGATTGACAAACTTAAAGTGGAGCAGTTGGCCCTGTTAAAATTGAACTGCACTGAAAGTTATGGGATTGTGGGAGTTATAATCCATAATATCTGGCTGGCTCAAACATGTCCACTCAGGGATGTAGGAATAGATATCTAGGGCCTTCTTTGTAGCTATCCCTAGGATTTGGAACCACCTCCATTTGGAGGCCAGACTAACCTCTCCCTTGCTGTCCTTACTTTGGAGGGAACCCTTGATCCTATGGCCAGGGACAAGCCAACTGTGTGGATGTGGTGTCAACCCAGCTGGCTTGTGCGAACAATGCTGCACAAGCACACCGGATGCGGACCTGTACATGCAGCAGCCATCATAGCCATCAGGGGTCATTTCTAGAGCATAAGGCTCTGGACAGGTGCCTGGACTGTGGATAGCACAGGCAGGACCAAAGCCTCTGACGGTCCTTTATAGAAGCTCTTTATAGACCCACTCAGTCTGCTTTTTCCTCCTCATCCTCTATCTAGCTGGAAGGCTTTTCTTTCTTTCTTAGCAGTCCCAGCATTGGGAAGATAGTGAAGGAGGACTGAAGAAAGCCAAGCTTTTATTGCTGGATTGCATCCACATGTGTAATAATAAGGGATGGAAAGAACATTTGAATTTTTTGGAAAAAATGGTCAAAAATGTGTTGTCAATGTGTCAATAAAAAAATCACAAGGCTATTTAAAAAAATAAAATTTGTACTAGGATTATTTCTCCTGATTCAAACCTGCTGTTTTACCCCAGTGTTTTCCACCATCTGTTCCTTCACTTCACTAATTGTTTATGGTTTGCACTCCTCCGGTGTCCATAGTGCTTTCCCTCTTTTCTTTCCTTCTGTCTTTTATTTCTCTTTCCCACAAACTTTCTTCTTCTTCTACAGTGTTGTCTCTTACCTCCTCTGTGGTATTTTCTCTTCTCTTTACCATCCTCTTCACTCTTGCTCTGTAATATTGACCTCTTTCTCCCCTACTAACAAAAGGGTCCATCTCCCATGTTTAACTACTATAGGAGTGATAGAAAGTCCAGTTACCAGAACTATGATCCTGTGCATGTTCAACCAAACGTCACTTGCGGTGGTGCTTGGTATCCAACAGAGTTTAGGACTGCAGCCTAATTTAGTCTCAGTTGAATAACTAAGAGATGAGAAATGCAATATTGATGGTTGTAATGGTGTGTTATAACCATTTTTTTTAGAACTTAACACATAGTGTTGAGTACAACAACTCAGAATTAGTTTCACTGTAATTTAAACAGTATTTATTATGATGATTACAGCAGCTGTTTAATTATGATTAATGCAGTGGTTCTTGTGATAATTTGGGAAATAAAGTAGCAATTGTGCCGTTCCAAAATTCTCAATTATTATACTGAGAAGGAAAAACATCACACGGAAATTATGAATTAGGCCTTGTCCCAGGAAAATGTGCTTTTATTGTCATGGCAGTCCATTCAGCTAGTTGGATCTGAACTGTCCACACAGATGCTGGCAAACCGTTAGGAACAAACTCTTCCTGAACATGGCCACATAGCCCAGAAAACCAACAAAAAACCTATGGGAGCCAGCCATAAAAGCCTTTAACTTCACATTGTCCACACTGACTTGCTGGTACTCTCCAGGGTTTAAGGCAGGGATCATTCTTAGGAGCTGATCGCATGGTTTAATAATCCATTTTACCTCTATCCATCTTAAGTCTTAATTTGGGTTGCATCTTGATCTTATCAGAAGATTTTTGCTGCTGAATCTGCTGCCTGAATACATCCCGGGTGCATCCCTGCTTCCAGGAGTGCTCCTCATGGCTCTTTTCAGATCCGAGAGTTTTCTGGCTTAAGAAATAATTCCCAATGAGCATCCTGATCCGAGGAAATAGTCCTTAGTTCCCAACTTTTACTCTTGTGTCTTTCTTTATAAGACATGGAAACGAGCCTATCATATAAAGAGTCTCAACCAGAAAACCTTGCCATGTTTTACGAGGGACCTCCTAATTATAGCTTTTTAATTAGCGCAAGTCATTAGTTCTGATTAGTTTACAGAAGAATAAGAAAAGGAGCGGGTTATTGCTCTTTAATAAGAGTCCTTGATTTGAATTCTTAAACATGCTGTCTCGTTGTTGGGCTTGAGGCAGATTGTAACATATAGGGAATTCTTCCCTTTCCTTCTTGAGGGATACTTCATGAAATCTTTGGCCCCATACAGACAGGCCAAAATAAAGCTGCTTTGGGTCATTTTGAAGGTATGCTGTTTAAATGTTTCATGCGTCTTAAGAATCCAGAAGCCACACCAAAGCCACAATCCAGTCCTAAGGACTGGAGTACAGCTTTGGTGCAGCTACCGGATTCTTAGGATGCATGCAACATTTAAACAGCATACCTCCAAAGTGTCCCAAAGTAGCTTTATTTTGGCAGTCTGTATGGGGCCTATGTCAGGCTCATATGCCTCTAGGGAACACTAGGGTAGGGTTGCCAGAGAGAAATTTGGAGATGGCTCCTATACCTTTAACAGTTACATAGAAGAGGGAATTTCAGCAGGTATTGCTTGTTACCTGGGTGAGTGTCAAGCACTATCAAAGGAGCAGGAGTTGTCTCCAATTTTTTATCTGCCACTAGAGCCAGGATGACCACTGTTTTGCAAAGAAAGGCAGGTTGTTAACTACAAGGCTGGTATAAATACTGGAAACAAGGGTAATCAATAGGATTTAGTTCTACTCCTTGGCAATCTGAGATAGGTTTGCTGAGTCCCTTAAGGCCACTTCTTAGACTTCTTCTTAGACTGCAGGTCTGTATCCATGTCCTGTTAAAAGTGCTGGTCATTCATGGCTTGGGAGGACCAGGGTTTCTGAAGACCCAGCTTTCAATCTGTACAATGGAGTGTGTAGTGGAGGCTCTTCTTCAGCAATCTTGGTCATCTGCGGTGTGGTCTTCTTGGTGATGGCACCATGGTGCCTCCTCTGATGTCATTTTGGTCAGGCAAAGACATTATTATTATTATTATTATTATTATTATTATTATTATTATTATTATTATT
>NC_056528.1:44572291-44672132 GCF_019175285.1 Sceloporus undulatus | reverse complement strand
TGTATTCCGCTTTTTCACAAAGGAATCAAAGCGGATTCCAACAAAAATCAAACAATTAAAAATTACAATTAAAAAACCCCAAAATTCTTAAATTTACCCCTCTCCCCATCTAATTAATGTATTGAGAAACATCTTAATAAACATAGTCAAGGGATTTGCTTTACTTACTTAATTTAGTATACTTATATCCCTCCCTTTCTCCCCATGTTGAAGTCAAGGCAGATACTTTGTGTTCCCAGGTTGGTTCCCTTTTTGGTAGTAACCAAAATCTTTGCTTAGCTTCAGCCATGGTGCCTTGAGAGCCTAGGATCAGTCCTGGCTTGCTGGTATTTTTCTGTTCCTTGCGGGGCAACCACATTTGCTGCTGTGACATAACACTGATTTTTTGTGGCTCTAGGTGTTAAAGTCCAGTCTTGATCAGAAATTCTCAATGCATCTACCACTGTTTTGGAGCTTGCGATGCAAATAGCAATGTTCACTCTGTCTCGAGAATAAGCATTAGTCTGTTCTTCAGGTGGTGCTATGTATTTGGGAATGCTTGCTCTTTTGTTTTGTTTTGTGCACTTTTGAATGTAGACATCCCATTGCGATATATTTCTACTTTTCCTTCAGGGATCGTTTTTCTCTTGCATCCACCGCAGGAAGTTTCAAGGTCAGCATTACTTGAACAGTTGTAATAGTCCCAACAGAAAGATAAATATATATTGACTGTAGCTGAAGCTACGAATCTTGCAGTTGCTGAAGGTCAACGACCCCTCCGAGGTGCTCTTCAACCTTCAAATGTCTATAGGTTAAATCGCTGATGAATTGCCAGGCTTTTATAAAGGGAGGAAATGCACAGGCTGCAACCCTGAGCACACCAAGTCATGCATAAGTCCCACTGAATTTAATGGGACTCACCCATGCATAACTGATAGGTAGGTGTGGGGGGGGGGGAGGAAGAGGTAGAATAGAGAGAAAATGAATGACTTTTACACGGAAAGACCTAAAATAGCATTGTGAAAAGAACTACACTTCAGTGCCCAAGAGCAGCTTGTTATAGTGAAGTGGGGAAGAAATGTCATGAGAAAGGTATTTGGGAGGGGGCATCACTCAGTTGGGAGAAGACATGTGTTGCATTAAGAAGATCTCAGGTGTGATCCATGGCATCTTACAGTACAACGGGGAAGGACACCCAGAGCGTTACTGCCAGGTAATGGAGGAATCGCCTAGAGCTGGCTTCTCAGCAAAGCTGATAGTGATTTTGCTGCCTGCTGTCTCTTCTTCTATATAGGGTTGCCAGAGGGAAAACTGGAGAGGGCACCTGTACCTTGGATGGTGGTGGAGAAGAGAGAATTTCTGCAGGCGTTGCTTGTTCCCAGGTTGCCTGAGTAGCAGCACCAGCTGAAATTCCCTTTTCCACACCACTGTTGAAGGTCCAGGAGCCATCTCCAGTTTTCAGCTCAGCAATCCTACTTTCCAGAATTGTGATCAATGTGTTGAGTTTGACAAATGGTTGGCCACGTAGCAATTAATTTGAAACAGAAAAAAAAGAGAAATGTTAGTCAGCATCCTGTTAGTGACATGCTTGCAGGAAAGTGTGGCTTATGTATACCTATGTACCTCTTTGGATGGGGAACAGGGCACTATTCCATTGCCCATGCGCTCACAAAGCTTGCCCCCAGCAGCTGCTTCTGCTTCTTACTAGTGGAAAGGGAGGGAAGCAGGAGGCTGGACCGTTCGTTCATTCATTCATTCATTCATTCATTCATTCATTCAGAGTATTTATACCACGCTCTTCTGCCAAAGCACTTACACATTGTGGGGGACATGATCAAATCCAGCATATACTGCTGGTTCTTCTCTTCCTCTGAGGCCAGGACGATGGCAGTTGGAATAGAGGGAAGCCCCTTCTTCTGTCTCTGGACCCTTCTTTCTTTCTGAGGCCATGAAGATACACTAGATTGAAGGGAGAGGAAAGGATAGTATTCTCCATCCATGAGCATACTCTCATATCTCTCCTGTCACCCCAGCTATTATGAATCATCCCCCTTCTTTCCTGCTTCAGGTCACTTTGGAGGTATGCTGTTTAAATGACACACGCGTTTTAAGAGTCCAGAAGCTGTGCCAAAGTTGCACTCTAGTCCTTAGGACTGGAGCGTGGCTTTGGTGCAGCTTCTGGCCTCTTAGGACGCATGCAGCATTTAAACAGCATATCTCCAAAGTGACCTGAAGCAGCTTTATTTTGGCCTGTCAGTTCAGGCCCTAAGTGACATCTCCATGTTCAGTGGGTGTATAAATGCCATAATCCAGTGCTGGGCCCCCAAAATGTTGATGGCATCCCTTTTAAAAATCAGATTCAGCTTTAAATTTAAAGCACATATGTGACTTTTGCTTAATCCTTCCCCTTTCCTGCTAGTGATATGAAAGACATATTTATGTGTGTATATATTTTAAAAAGTTTAAAAATTAATCCTTGACATTCATTAATATTGCATTATTGACCCATTTTTAACTGCTTACCAAAATACGGCCTACTGCACCTCAACTATCTGATGCATTTTTAATTGCAGCCCCATGGAGAGTAGATATTCAGGTTTACCTATGGAGACATTCTGTTTCTGTAGCCTCAACAAGAGCAAAGTGGGCTGCAGGGTTTTCTTCCCTTGTTGGCAGGATGTTGTAGGTCAACCCTTTCTTCGCTTTTGCATACTCAGAACCACAAATAGTCTGGCTTTCTTTGATAAATTTAAAGTTTTTTTAAAGTCCTTCCTTCCCGAATTGAAAACCACAGTCTGTTGTGTTCAGCTATCATTGGCACACTGCTTTATCCCTGTGTCTGTTGGCTTCTTCTTTGTCCTGTTTTACTTGGTACTGGTTACCTAATACATCATGGTAATCAATTTGTGTCCGATAGTGGTGTCCACGGATGTGTGACTCCTATTGGTCTGTCTTCCTATATTTTAGAGATATTGCTCATCTTTTCAGTGTAAGTGTGGGCTTTGCCATGCCAACAGACTCATTGATTGCTTTTGAGATATCACAAAGCCCAGGATGGCCCCATACAAGGCCAACATGCCTCAAGGCATTTTGTCAGACATGTGCAACACAATAATGTGGAAGTGGTGACAATTTTGAGTGTTGATGTCACATATTAATGGATTTGGATCCAAAGATTCCTTTTTCTTTTTTTCCAACAGGAAAGTTTCTGGCAGACATTCTTCTATTGGGAGAAGGGTGCCCAACCCAAAATCACTTCTGTCAACCTTTGACTGTTTTGTGGACTGGTTATTTCAGATTGTATACTGGGCCTGAACTTTTTTAACACTTTCTCCTTCTAAGATCTGGACTGCCCTCCAGTGCTCCATCCATTGATGCATAGTTCTATGGAACATTTTATGCATTGGCCATGAAGTATGACACTGACATTAAACAACTTTTATAATAGTACAGAATCTATTGTATTTAGGCAGTAATGATGCCAAGCATGGTAGTGGGATTAAAACATAAAGGTTACCCCTATGGACAGTAGTCTGAACCATCTCAAAGTCTCCAGTCAACTGAATCTAACTGCCCTCTTCAACCTGAAAGAGAATATCTACACTTTCACCTTCTGCTCATATGCAAAAGAATGGCCCTGAGGAAGAGCCCCCCTGGATCAGAACAAAAGCCTATAGTAATTTATCTTTTTCCTACAATCATCTACCACATGTCTCTGGCAAGACCAAACAAGTGCATGAAGGCAATAGCACCTTCTCATTGCTTCAAGAAACTTGTATTGGATCTCAAGGTGGAATATAGTCATGAGTATTGCTATTAAAAATAGCCGTATCTCCCACGAATGTATCTAATCTCTTTGTAAAGCCATTGAACAAGCTTGATGTATGTTAGATTTTGTGTTAGCAAAGATCATAGTTTAGCAATGCACTGTGTAAAATTGTACAGTACTTACTTTTGTCTCTACTGAATTTTCCATCATTCATAGACTCACACAGTTGGAAGCCATTACAAGGACCATCCAGTCCAACCCCCTGCCATGCAGGAAGACACAGTCAAAGTACC
Organism: Sceloporus undulatus; assembly: GCF_019175285.1. Lineage (NCBI taxonomy): Eukaryota > Metazoa > Chordata > Lepidosauria > Squamata > Phrynosomatidae > Sceloporus > Sceloporus undulatus. The sequence goes on along the minus strand of NC_056528.1, from coordinate 44,668,091 downwards.
CCTGACAGCCTCTGTTTAAAAGCTTCCAAAGAAGGTGAATCCATCTCTCTTTGAGGCATCATATTCCATTGTTGAACAGGACCTTTCACCATTGAGACCTTTCACCATTCAGTTTCTTTCAATGAGAAGGACTTCTCTGTAGCTGCCTCCAAACTTTGGAACTCCCTTCCTAACAAGTTGTATTGTCTTCAGTAGATGGGAACCTCATTCCCTCAGGTTTTAGGGAATAGGTTTATAAGAAAAAAAGGCTTTTTGGTGGGCTGCACTGCTTTTTTTGGGATCTAGCATAATTTAGTGATTTGAACAACAGACTACAAACACTTGGAGACCAGGGATGAAATCCTCCTTCAGCTATGAAATCTCACTGGGTTGCCTTGGGCAAGTTAGACTATTTTAGCCTTAGAGGATGGCAATGGCAAACCCCTCTGAATGAGTCTTACCAAGAAAACCCTGTGATAGGGTCACTTTAGAGTTGCCTTAAGTTCAGAAGCTATTTGAAGGCACACAACAACAACAACAACAACAACAACAACTGCTTTCATTCTTCATTTTAAAATAATGCCTGGTATCCTGTTAGCAAATTGCAATGATGTAAATTGGACTGTTAGGGGATTGTAACATAGTAAAGAGGAGGGGGGATTGGATAGGAAATGTATTGTAGCTACATACTGTATTTCAGTCTCCTCATGCAGGAAATTCAACTCATATTTTAAACAGCTTTAATTTTGTTGACAGTTTAACTTTTAATCACAACTTGTATGCTTTTTAACATATGCGTTTTTATTTGTAATTTATTTGTAAGCCAAGTTGAGTCCCAGTTTGGAAAAAAAAAGGAGGGGTGCAAATAAAGGATGGATGGCGTCCGATAGCCCGGGCATGGGCGAGGTGATAAATCTATCCCAATTTTTAATCTGAATGTAATCTGAATCTGAAAGGAGCTATCCAGGCTGCTGAACCTAATGCTCAAAGTAAGTTCAGCACTTCATTAGCTTCTTTACAGTTCGGACTAAAATCCAGAGTGAATGCACCTCCCCGGTGATGTCGGCTCCACCAGCTGTCACTGGTTTCTTTGACGGTTGAATTTGTAGCCCTTTTGTGCAAGTGTCATGAGGCAGAGGCTTGTGATTGTGTTGTTTTTAAAAATAAAACGCATTGGCAGATCACAATTGACACCCGAAAAGTAGGAAAGGAAAACAATGTACTTCTTGAACTTTGACAAAGAAATGCAGGACTCTCTGAATCCATCAAAGTTGTCATGTTAACACAATAGCCTGAGCAGCTGGAAAATAACATTTATCAGGATTTCCATTGTCTTACGCGTAACGACTAAGTATAGATTTCCATTTTCTCTTCCATGGATAGACAGATGTACAGTAGTTTCAAGGATTTGAATTTTTAAATTTTCATCTTTCTCTCTCAGGGCTCGAGAGGGGAAAAAGATTCTTGAAATATAAAGGAACTGCCCTATGGTCAAAGATAGTCTTAACTATCTGTCAATCAAAAGGGAAAATTTGTTGAGACACTTAATTACAAGATAATGTAGTCATCAAAATGTCGTTGTGGTAACTGACAGCTCATTTTGGACTGAAAGCTTCGAGCGCCCTCCCCTGAGGTCAGGGATGTTCGGAGGTTAACTCAGTAATGACAAGTCCTTTATTATCGCATTATGACATTGGGAAAAAAATTGCAATTATACTAATAAATTAATAACAGTAATAAAATGACAGTCATAATTGCATAATATACATGTTGTCAACTACATTTTAGTGACATGGCTTGAATTTTTATTTGGAGCAGCATTTAAGCAATTCCAAGTTAGCAGAAGTGCCCCTTGTTTTTGAAGCTCTGGGCACTGGCTTTTGGACATTTGGAACTGGAAGAAGCGAGCTGAAAAATCTGAGTCCCTCTCCACTGCTTCAGATTTGGTAAATAATAATCTAATATCTGCCCAAGGCCTTTTCCAGTTGCTTACTTCCACCCACAAATACACTTGAACATGCCCTTTATGTGTTTCTATTTTGTACCCAGACCACCATCTCATGTTTGCCATACCTTGTCATCTGGACTTCGTGGGAGCCAAGGCTCAGTATGGTTTACCATAACTCTTTCTGTTCCACGTTTCATCAGGTGTAAAATGGTGACTTCCTGGAGCATGTGTAAAGTGCTTTTTGCAGTCAGCCTCAACACAGCATCAATAATGGAAAGGACACTCAATTTGGAGGATGTGGCTTCTGGTTATATGGAGAATCCCTATAACTACAATTTAATGAGAACTGAATTCATATGGATATGGATTATATCAGCTGTGGAGGTGGAGAGGTAGTGCTCTTCATAGCACCAAATCCCAAGGAACATAATTCGGAGTCATCTATTTTGAAATCTGTTCACTGAATCCAGAGCTGGCCATGGCCATGGCTAGTATTGATAGCCTTCATCCTCCATGAATTTGTCTGATCTCCATTTAACACTGTCTACACTGATGATGACCCTTGGTGTCCATCTGGACATCTTGTGGCAGTGAATGCATAGTGTATCTGTGTACAGTGTGAACAAGTAATTTCTGAATCTTGCACCATTCACTTCAGTGGGTTCTGGTGTAATGAGGGAAGGAGGATGATTCTGCTGTTTTTCTCTGTCTGAATGTTGGCCTTGTATAGTCTGAATAGGTGCACTTGACTATTTGAGGAAGTACTCCAAAATGATGTTGCTTTGCATCAAAAGGGATACAGCTACAAAGCCCTTGTAAATGTGTCCCTTTCCAATTTAATATCGGGTATTAGATTTGCAAAGTTGCCAGCATATAAATGGAGTCCACTCTGCTGCCTTCAAACTGCTTACAGGAGATAGTTTGGCACATCGGGAACTCTCTAGCTCTTGGGTGGATATAATTCTTTCAATTCTTTCATTTTATTTTTAGTTTTTGCTGACCTGGGGAGGAAATGCAAGCAAAATTCTTGTTGAGATGATCATCTCTTTTGCTCACCTTGAAGTTGGTGTGTCAAAGGTCCTATTGATTTTAGCAGGTGACACTGTTCTGTATTGCTTTGGTTCATCTTTTAGTTAAATCAAAATAAGTCCATAGACTTATTTGTTATGCCCCAAGCACAAATCAAGCAGATTTCCTTTCCAAACTCTATCCATGCCTATCTTACTTTGCAAAAGGTATTATAATTCTGGGTGGTGGTGGCACAAACTTTATCTTGGACCAGAGAACCTCCTTAGCAAACAGACTTCACAAGGAAGGCTTGAACAGGCCCTTTCCAAACATCCCACAGTTGTCTCCAACTTGAAACTAACAGATGCATGTAGATATAAGCAACCTAAAACTAAATACTACAACATACTACTCTTTGTACCATGACTCTTACTTGTATATTGATCACTTCTTGGTATCCACAGATGAGATTATATAGGACCATAATGTCCATATGGGGCAAATAGGACCTTCTGATCATGTACTCTTTTTGTTAACATGGGATAATGCCAAATTATCAGAAAGCACGAAAACATCAGAAAGAATGAAAACTTCTCACTTTTTAACACAAGAAATATCTGAAAAGTCTAAACATGCAATTAATAATTAGCCTAAATAAAACAACACCTTCAGGCATCTCACCATCAGACCTATGGGATGCTTTCAAAGCTGTTTTCCGGAGTACAATTATCAAAAAGGGTACCTGACATAAGAGAGCTAAATTTAGAAGATCTCTTGATACTGCTGAATATCATCCATGTTGTTGTTGTATGCCTTTAAGTCATTTCTGATTTATGGTGATCCTAAGGTGAACCTATCATGAGGTTTTCTTGGCAAGTTTCTTCAGAGGGGGTTTGCCATTACCACCCTTTGAGGCTGAGAGAGTGTGACTTGCCCAAGGTCACCCAGGGGATTTAAACCCTGGTCTGCAGAGTCATAGGCAAACCACTAAAACAAGCTGGCTCATATCATCCATACCTGAACATAATATAACTTGGGCATAAGGAAGATCCAATTTAATGTCAGGATTTGAAAAGCAGTCTGTTAAACATGTTTAAAAAAGTTTCCCTACTCTTTTGTCTGGGAATGTTGGACCAAATTCTCTTTCTGGTGGCATCTGCCCTGTTAGCTCTCCTTTTCTGACTTACATTATATGGCCTCTCAGGAGTGTGCTTAAGAAAGGTCACCATCTGTGTAATAGAGGAGGAAGGGATAGGAAGAGGTGCAAGCCTCAGAGCAATGAATAGAGGATTTTCTGAGACCGAGCACAAATGCAAAAATGGCCGCACCCAGGGATTAATGAACAGCAGATAGCGCTTTAATTTATTTGGAAGCAGTTTGTAAATGGTGTGTAGTGCTACACAAATTTCCCCCTTGGTGTATTTTATTCAGGAGAAAGGGACCTGAGCCGCTGGGGAGATGGAATAGATGATACATGACAATTGGTTGATGGAAGATTCCTCTGTTTTGAAGTGGTAGACAAGAAAACCTTAGTCTATAGCTAGTGATGGGAGAGGCCTGGTTTTTGGCTTGCACTTTTAAGCAGAGCAACAGAAATTGTTTCCAAGTCTAATATGCAGATTGGAACACAGTTGAACTTACAATGCTATAGTTGTCCAAATGTTGTAATACCTTTCTAGGCATGACATTTATGGATAAAAAATTGTAGAGTAGGAAAAGCTGCATGGAAAATGCATATACAAAGGAAAGATGCATACAGAATATCCATGGCATGAAGAAATACAGATTGATGCTGAACTTGGATTAATGGATTTGTGATTTTGAAAAATTAGAAACTCTCTTGTTATGCTTTATTTTATTTATATAGCGCTGTAGATTGGCACAGCGCTGTACATACAAACAATAAAATAGATAAGAGTAAACCTGCCCATGGCCTACAGTCTAAGAAATAATAGCATAATACATATACATAATACATAACAATACAGGAAAGGGTTCAGTAAAACAGGCAACAAATTACAAACATCAAATAGCAAATAATAGTCATGCTAGCTGGCACAGATGCTGGCGAAACATCAGGAATAAACTCTTCTAGGACATGGCCTCATAGACACAAAAAAACTACAGTTATCTTCATTCCTGGAGGTTCTTTGGCTGTGGAGACTGTTGTAAGGATTGTCCGCACATCAGGATTTACCAGTATACCACCAGTCTTGTCTCTGTGACATCTTTACATGACGTGAAGCAGAATGAGGTCCTTCCCAGCATGTGCTACCAGAACTTTGTAAGTACAGAGGTTGAGAATTGAACCAGGGATTTATTTTTTTCTTGGAGAGTATGTCCTCTTCCATTAGGTTATGGCCCTGGTTCCTTGACTTCATTCTAAAAAATTTTGAACACCTGACAAAAGTTTTAGCCTTTCGTCACAGATAAGGCCCTCTGAAAATCTTGATATTCATTGATGCGGTTATTGGTACCGTTTCTTCAGATCTGCTTAAAATGTACACCTTGGATAGCAGCTGTAACTCTTCATTCTGTACAGCAGCCAAAGAGACAGAATGCAGTCTAGGCAAAAGTATGGGATGTCCATATGGATAAAGGTGATGCTCTCCACTGATAAGCAAACTACTGTAGTCTGAATGCATTCATTCCTGTATCCTGTAGGGAGGAGAGGAAGGTTAAAGGCTCAGCTTAAGTTTAAAAGAGGACTTTGTTTCTCTAGACCTCATCCTCCTGCCACTTTGCAGCCTTCCCTTTGGTTTCTAATTGTCTTACCTTCTGGAGTCTTTTTGAGTTAGAAGACAGGAGCATTATGCTTACACCTGGCTTTCATGTGGCTCACCTTTAATTTCCAAACTGCAATTAGATCCAGGTGTCCCCCTCTGCACACACTTTTCTTTTTGCTTTTCAGGCTAGCAATTAGAAAGGGTTGGGTGAATAAGGTTACCATTTGCTCCATCTCTATTACTCTGACGGATGGAGCTATTAAATAAAGGCAAACTGTAATTCCTCATTACCTGCCTGCCTCATTTTTGCTCTTTGCCCTGGAGAAGACTGCATAAAAGATCAGAGTGTTATTGAGAACTCCTAGACAAATATTGAGTATTTGCCATCAAAGGAGCAGCTAGGGTTGAGCAAAATGGTAGAGGGAGAATTTTTCCCAGCAGGTGGGGCAAAAATGGATGAACAGAAATGATACGTGGTTCATCTCATCCTATCTATATCTATGTATCTCAAGCTATATATTGATTTGCTCAGTTTGGGGTGGGAGTCTGTTGGACATACTTTATTAACATGTGCAGTGTGAGTTGCCAGAACAGTTGTTCTTCATGATTCAGCTCCCTCCTCCAAGTCTCTAGAGTTAAATCTCAAAATGGGGAATGGTCATTTCTGGTACACATACTGTATACATATATCCATGCATGCACATCGCCACTAAGGCACAATGTATTTTTTTGAAGACAAGCATCCTACTAGCTTTTAAATTAGTGATAAGATACGAAGTTGGATGAGAATTTCGGTTTTACAGACATGTCTCTTTTTTGTCTTTGAAACACTGAGCAATATGGAATTGATGGCACAATACAGGCTAAATCTGTGGTTGGGTCTAGCTGAAGTTTGACCCACTGTTATCAGAGGGGCATCTGTTGTGACCAGGGATGATGTCAATGTTTAGGAAAGTCAAATGCCATAGGAAAAAAGGAAAACAGCATCACAAATGGATTGATACAACCAAGGCAACCTGAGTTTACAAACCTGAGCAGGGCAGTTGATGATCAGGGCCTTTGGAGGTCTCTCAATTATAGAACCACCAGGTGCTAATGCTGGTTTAATGGCAGACAACAACAGCAAAACCCTAGAATAGGCCCATCCATTTCAATGTATCTGGCTAGGATTAACAATGGATTTAGCCCTGTATTTTTAATCACGCACAACCGTATAGAACTGAAAGAAGCATTTTTCAGCCCCAATACCCCATGATTCCAGATAATGAATATTGTACAATGCTGGCTGCAGGATCTGGGAGTCCCGCAGGTCCTCTTCAACCCCGAAGAGACAGAAAATGCACACCAATAAATCTCAAGTTGCATCTGTTCATAGCTATTCTCCCTGTTTGTTGTTGCTGTTGTTGCTGCTGCTATTACATTCATGTACTATATTACATTTCTGGTCTCAAAGGGTCTTAAGAAAGGACCCGATATGTTCCACCAGTGGGAACAATACAAAGTGTGAGGACTTGTGGCATCCTGGTTATGGAAAACCTTCCCCTTGAAGGCCTGACTGGCACCAACATTGCCTTCTTTGTGGCACTGAGCTAACCCATGGCTTTTTATTAAGGCCTTCAGGAACTAATTTACATATAGATCTACATGGATTTAAATTGTTGCAGTAGTTTTAATTGCTGCTTTAAAAATGCTGTTAACTTGCTATGTTTATATTTTATCTTGTTTTAATTATTTACGTTTTGATCTGGAAATGTTTTAAATTGTTGGTTTTGTACACCACTCTAAGATCCTGTTTACCTTTCCTGTTATAGGGATGTACACATATCTGCAGTAGGATTTCCTGCAGCAGATACCTGCTTTATACCAGCTCAGCCTTATTGCACTATTTACTCAAACAAGTCTGTGTTTCTCCAGCCCTCCTTTACCATCTCAGTGCTGATGCTACTATAAAAAGCTCTTCCAGCTAGATAGAGGATGAGGAGGAAAACAGGCTTGGGGCATAAAAAACCTTGTGAGAAGGAGTTTGTTTAATGTAGGCTTTGTTAAAGGAAGTATGTCTATATTTTGATACTTCTTTAAAAGTTAATTTTGTGCAGTTTTTTGAAATGCAGTTTTAAAGCAGAAATAGGATGGAATAGGCTTATATGTGAACATGTGCAAAAGCAGCACAGACTGGAAATGATCTGATTTGGCCATTTGTATACTGGACCCATGTTCACCTATAGGTCAATACAGTGAGACCTTGTAATCCACTGCATTTGGTTCCAGGATCCCTCCATGGAGAACAAAATCCACGGATGCTCAAGTCCCATTCAGTCCAATGGTGTCCCTTATATAAAATGGAAAATCATGGTTTGCTATTTGCAATTTATGCTTTTTCTGAATATTTTCAAGCTGTGGATGCATGAATCTGTGGATTAAAAAAATCCATGGATAAGGAGGGCCAACTGTAGTTGTACATTTGTGGGGTGAGAGTTGTGTTCAGTCTGCACCAGCCGTGTCTGCATGTAGCAAATAGGTAGATAACTGTTATAATTAGTGAGATCATTAGCATGGGGCATGTTCATTTGCGCATACACAGAGGAGCCTTTAAGCCAAGCGGTGAGCTTTCTCCATGCAAGGTGAGAAACAAATGTGGATTGCATCCCGCTGAATAAGCTCTTTTGGTTCTCCAAGGAGGTGACTTCTTTGTTGATGGCTGGGTTGAGGTGGGGGGCTGAGGAGTGAAATAATTACTTAACAGTGTGTAAACAGTGTGAGATGTGAAGTGTGCTTCTCCTCCCTTTGCTTCTTCCCCCCCTTTCTTCATTGAGAGAGTTTCTCGTTGCGATGGCTCCGCTGGGACACGCAGCAGAGAAATTTGATTAAATGGATGCCTGGGGTCGTGACCCTGTCTAAACATGCTGCAGCTCTCAGCATTAATCAAAGAAGAGTAAAAAACAAAAATACCCATCAAACCCAACACCTGACCTTGATGCACGTGAGCATTTGGCGAGGTTTGTATACCGCTGCAAAAGAGTCAAGGATGCATGCCTCTGTGTTGCTGGGTCCATGCTGGCTGTTTGCAAACACAAGCCAGGGAAACCGCCAGTGTGTGGGGCACTGTTCCAATACCTGGGTAATGATAAATAAATAATTATAATTTAATACTAAATGCTGGTTATTTTTATTGCTTAAGTACTGATTCTAATACAGTAGTCCCTCCAACAACAACAAGTTTATTGAGTACTCAACTGACCATATCAATGGTAAAATACAAATACCAGAATATCAAAGTACATGCAAAGATAAAACTGGATCGCTCCAAAAACTCATATAAAATTAGCCAGATTTGCTGGGGTGCGAGGCGAAGGACCTTCGTGAATGTGTAAAAACCGCAAATAATAATAATAATAATAATAATAATAATAATAATGATAAACACTACTGTTCTTTGTACCTGAGAGAACACCTCTCTAGGAATCTCCAGGTCCTCCAGGGCAACTCTATAGTCAACATCGGCCAGAAATTGGTCATTGAGTCAATGCCTAGAGAAGTATTTTCTCTCAACTCTATGGTCAACATCTGACAAAGTTGCGCAGGAGGACTTAGAGATTCCTAGAGAGAACATATTAATCACAACCGCAAATAATCACACCCGCAAACGTCAAAGCCGCAAAGGTGGAGGGCCAGCTGTACAGTGGAATCCAAATGTTAATCACAACTGGAGTAGACCAACTGTATTACTGGGAATTATTACAAGTTTGATTTACATACATATGACAAAAGCAGCAAGACTATTGTTTGCTCAAACTTGGAAATGGACTCAAGCACTGATGATGGAAGAATGGATTCTTAAGGTGGTTTAGTTAACCCAAATGGCTAAAGGAGAAACCAACCGAAGAGTCTTGGAAAGACTGGAAACCGTTTATGGACTTTTTGAGTAATAAGAAATCTAACAATGTAATAATATGTGGTTCTGTTTGATTACATAATATATGTACTCAATTACAGATAATGTAATAATAGTAAAATACTTCCCCCACCCTTTTCCCTTTTCTTTCTCATTACAGTCAGGATTGGGAAGCCAGAGCACTATTGCATATTAGTTATTTGTCTTTTTGTTCTTTTTCTTCTATTCTTTCTGTCTTTTTCATTTTGGAATGCATATTACTTTGATTGTAAATTAGATTTATGTTCATGTTAAATGTTTATGTTAAAATTAACAAGAGGTTCTCATGTCTTGAATTTGCTTGCGGGGGAAAAAAGTCAGATCGAAACTACTATAGTTCTGTTTTTTGTTAAAATAACATCGCCAGATATGGAAGCAAGAGAAGATATCTTCAGATACAGAAGACGTTGGGAACACTTGTGGAGCAGAGGAATTGGGAAGTAAATAAAACATTTCAGAAGTTACAGAAGCATGTAGTTTGGGATGTTAATAAGGTCTAAATAATCATTAGTTTAAAAAATGCACAAAAATTTAAAATTTAGAATTTATGTAAAAATTTCATCCTTGCTTTAGCTGCCGCTGTTGCTATTAAACCAAAGCATTTGGAGGAGAAATATGGAACAAACGCTCTTAAATGGCACACATAATAGATTTAATTGGACATAATTTGTTTTAGTTTGGTAATTTTGAGTGCTTGGGCTATGCTTATTTGACACATTTATATTATACTACCTTTTATCAATGATTTCAAGGTAATTTATGCTGCAGTAGAGAGAGAAAGCAGATTCTTGCAGTGGAGCTTGAATTTCCCTACCTTCGGTGTGTGTTTTTAAAGGCTGTGTGACTGGTAAGTGTTGACATATTTATGCCACCAGCTATTGGTCAACACATTGGCAGCTAACAATTCTAGCCAGGTCAGTGGTCTTGTGTCGTTCTCATTGGATTTGTTCAACAGACCTCTTTCTGCTGCTTCTCATGTTCTAGCAGCTCATCCTATGAATAATGCTTATTTGTGCCTGGATTCAGATAGTAAGTCATCAGCTACTCCATGGCATTTTTACTCCCAATGATAGAGTTAAATTCTGGCAGAAGAATAACATCTTCTGTTGTACTTCAGGGAAGAAGCTCAGTTTGGGGGAATAGGACAGTTGGGCCCCCATCTTCTTGTTGGTCCCAATTAGAGTAAACTCATTGAATCAGTGAGATTTACCTACATGTTGACTCCCTATTCAGCAATGAATTCATTTGGTCTAACCAACAAGATTACAGCCAATGTGGAGTACATATATAGCATTCCCACAAACAGAGGAATGATTGGGAGGGAACTTGGGAAATAAGTCAAGAAATGGTCATTGCTGCTCCCCAAGATCTGCTACCTGAGATGGCTGCCTTGTTGCTAAGCCTGAAATACATTCTTGGCTCTTTGTGCTTGGAAAGTAGGTCTATAAAGACAACCAACATGCTGTAGTGGTTTAAGCATTGGAGTAGGACTTTGGAGATCGGGGTTCGAATTCCTGCTCAGCCTGGGTGGCCTTGGGCAAGTTAGACTCTCAGCCTCAGCAAAGGCAACCTTTCTCTGAACAAACCTTGCCAAGAAAATCCTATGGAAGCTTTGCCTTAGGGTCTCCGTAAACTGGAAACGACTTGAAGGCACCCAACAACAGCACAGTTTTATATAAAAGTTACACATCTTTCTTCCCTTCCTATCTCATCATGGTTTCATGTTGGTTGCCGGATCAAAAATACTCAACTGAGGCTAAACTTACATAGTTAGTTTTGACTTGAAAAAGACGCCGCAAGATGGTTCTCTCCTCCCCACCGGTTTGTCTGTCTTTTCACTATTAATTTTGGTGGAAGTACACACAAAAGATCAGGCTTGCCATGGAGACTATTCTGCCAGGCAATGCATAACATGAGAGTTAGGGCTGATCCAAGAGGTCAGAAGAGCCCATTGTGGGTTGCCTGCCATGCTGTCTCTGGTGGCTGTGCCATCATTGCCAAGGTGGCTCAACAGTTTTGCTGATTTCTGCCATCACCTCAACCACTTGTTCCCTCCACACTCATGTGAGCCTTGTTTTATCAAGTGACGGGAGCATTTTGATGGGAGCCAGTCTTACAAAGATACTTTTAAAAAGCAACAGGAAATAGAAATACTGTATGAATTTATCAAAAAGGTGCTGATGAAAACAATTAATTGCACTTTGAGGGAAGCAGATACAATAGCTCTGCATGTTAGAGCTGCTTGCGTTCGAAATGGTGTGTTTAATGTCTTTTATAATTTATAACCTGAGTGTTATTTTATCTTGGTAATGGGTTGGGGATTGTGGATTTTTATGATTTATTGCATTATGTAGTTGTATTTCTACTATATTTTGGAACCTGCTTCGATCCGAAGGGAGAGGCGGGCTAAAAATAAATATTATTTATTATTATTTATTTATTATGAATAGTTTAGACATCTCTGCATTATCGCTCATTGATCAAATGACTAACACAGACTAACACAGGCTGGATGGACGAATTTGATTACAAATGTGACATCAAGTACGCAGAGGAAATAGTATCAAAATCAAAACCTGAGCTTGAAATAGTTATTTTTTGGGGACGTAGCTCCAAGAATCCTGCAGTGAACATGGCAGGCGATGATGCTGGTTGCGGGATTCTGGAAACTGCATTCCAAAAAACCCTAATTTTCCCAAGCTTTGATTTAAACATTGAGTGTTCGCGAACAATTAAACTGGTAAGTCATCCCACAATAGAATCAGGTATTTGAGTGTCTCTTGGGGTGACCATCTGCTCCAATGCAAACCTGGTTAATTGTTAATATACTCACTTCCAAGTGTTACCACCTTTGGAGATAACATAAGACAGCTACCAGAAACATGGCCTTCAAATGGATGGTTTCTTATTTGTTTTTAGAAAGTATTTAAAACTGCTTTTTAAATGGCTGTGGCCTTTACCAAAGTGGTGTGCAAAGAAAATAGTGCTACAAGAAATAATAGATGTAAAATAGACTGCTTCAGATAGACATAAAGTTAACATCACAAGGCTTCTCTATAACTTCAAGGGTATTTATCATCAGAAGGCTTCTCTGTAGTTTCAGGGTTATTTATGAATCTACCCACAGCAGTAAAGAGAAAAGTCTTCAAGGTCTGCTTGAAACCCCTCTAAAACATCGTCCCCATACAGACAGGCCAAAAGAAAACTGCTTTGGGTCACTTTGGAGGTATGCTGTTTAAATGTTGCATGCGTCCTAAGAGTCCGGAAGCTGTGCCAAAGCCACACTCCAATCCTAAGGACTGGAGCACAGCTTTGGTGCAGCTTCCAGACTCTTAGGACACATGCATCATTTAAACAGCATACCTCTAAAGTGACCCTAAGCAGCTTTATTTTGGCCTGTCTGTATGGGCCCTAAGTTCATATATGACACATTTGTCCAGTGTTAACTACTTGGGGATGGGATGTTCTCCTGAACATTTCATGAATTGCATGGCAGTGATGGGACAAGGAACAATTACTTCCAGTTCAGAATCTGCAGAATGGATCATTCCCTTTCCTTCCTACCTTTATTTTCCTATCCTCGTCCCCATACATCTGGAGCTGATGCTGGGGCTTAGGCAGATGTGTCTAGGCTTGACCACAACAAGGAGGAAGCTTCCAGCTTGCCCAAAGACATCGCCAAACCTTCTGTGTTTTGGCACACTTCTCTCTCATTTAAGGTTTTAAATGCAACTCTCTTGGAGAGAGGCCAGTGTTGCGGGTCGAAAGAGTTAATTTTCTCTCACCCTCTTGGTAAAACAATTCTACAGTAAATATTTTAATTAAGTTTTCTTGGAGAACAGAAAGGTTCATCTTAGACGCAGGTCACATTGACAGCGCTAAACGGCGCGGGGCGATTTACGAGCGCTCCCCCTGTTTACTCAGGAATGTAAAAATTTCCCTTTCTAAATGGGACAGCCTTATCTTTATTATTCCAGGGCCTTTTCAGTTTACAGTTGCGCTATAAGCAATGTTTCTGAAGCTTATTTCGGGATTTCTGACTAAATGAACAGACAAAATTAATGCTCGGTGCCAGCAATCTTAACATTTTTATCCATTTTGTGATTGAGAGTTAAGTCTCGCCGTGGAGGGAAGAGAAAAATTGACGCTTGTACCTTATTTATACAGAATTTATGTGATAACAGAAGGTAAATTGAGCTTCTGGAAATAAACCTTGTTTACAAACCTTTTTTTTTTAAATGGGAGGAAAGCTATGATGACTTGAATTTCAAGGCTTGGTAACATCAAAGAAAGCATCTTTCCGTTTTAATCTAATATCTGTCAAAATGGATGTCTTGATGCATTTTATTTATTTTACTCTCAGTAACAGGAAACTGCGAACCAACTTTGACTCAGGCAATGTTATTATGAACTGTTTTTCTCCTTTAAGGGAGCAGGCTGAAAGCCAACCTTTTATCGGCTGCAGGAAGTATTCTCCTTCCCCAAAGAAATGAAACCATCAAACGTGAATGGTATTGTCCCAGCCTTGCTGTCCACAGGAAACGTTGACTTCCACACCTTTGTACAAACTCGACATCTTTTGTGTTTGTGGAGAACTTTCCAATACGTCTTGTCAATAATAATTGGGAAAACAGCTAATCTTGAGGTTCAGGAGAGAGAATTATTTGCTTCCTTAGATACAGAATAGAGCAGCTGAGGTTTCATTGGAAAGCTGTTTTCCTAAGCCAGTTTCTAAGATCAGATAAACTAACAAGGAAGGTCCTGTTGGGAACAAAATGTACGATTTGTATGCTAAAAAATGTTGGACAAAAGTTGTGGGCCCAAACCACCTGCGTTTTGTTTCCCGTAACAATTAGTAATTTCATTATCTTTCCCACTCCAGATTTTGATCCTTTGCAATAGTTGGGGACAGAGTTTTATAAGGATCAGTCCAAGAACTAATGAAGGTATAAATAAATAAAGACTAGGAATTTCTGGCAAATTCAATCTTAGTGACTTCTGATGCTAACTGATCCTGCTCTGCACCTTCAGAGCAAATGCACAGACTGAAACTTCACCCTTTCTTTTCCATTCTAAACCTTTTATCTAAAAAAGCATTTAAAAACATGTTTGGAAAAGATATGTTTAGAAATTTGGAGAGTTTTAGACAGAGAAAATGAGCTTTAAATATTTAAATAAGATAAACACATACCTTTTGTAGATATTTTTTAAAAGAAAATTATTTGCACACACACACACACACACACACACACATGCTTGCATGGAAATAGAATATGTGTGACTTGAATTGGAGCAGAAACAGGTTGATTTCTCTGCCTTGAATTGGGAATCTTTCTGAGAACATTCAGAATTTTTAAATCATGGTTGGGGAAGTGTGACCTTCCAGACACTGTTGGACTGCAGCTCCCATTAGCCACAGCCAGTATAATGGGAAATACAAACCACAACCAGGAGTGGCACATATACCTCATTACTGCTTTACCTTTCCTATTGGTTACTGTAAGCTCTTGTGGTTATGAATTCATAAAGCTGATTCTAAATCTGTGGTATGGTTTGGCTTTTTGGAGAGCATCACTGATATGGGCAGACGTGAGAAGCAGGAATGTTAGAAATGTCCTGGATCACATTCTACCGACCAGTAAGGATTCCTTGGCCACTGGCATCTGCACACTTATTTCATTTGGTCCTCTTCACTTTCTCAATTTTCCCGAGTCCTCCATTTCTGGAGTGAGGCTGGACATGTTAAGAGTGTTTGCTCAGAAAAGCACCAAAATGCGCAGTGCCAAAGAGGGGCAGGAAAAAGAATGACTTTAGGAAGCATTGTGCTTCCTGTCTTCCATAAATAAATAAGTTGAGGTGTTTTGCCAGATGCTTTTATGAAATGGACAGACCATGAGCTCCTCCATAGCCAATCTTAAGCTTTTAACATAGGATTCCTTCACTGGTTTCTCTGTGTTTAAGGAGGTAGCTTTGAGAGAATCAGGAAATTGGAAAGATCCATCTAAGTAGAACTGGGTGGGAAGAGTGTCCTTGTGTGTGTTCTGTGGAGTGTGTATCTGTTTTGTGTATATAACTTCTACAAAGGTGTGTGTTCATGAATGAATGGGGTGGGACTCCGTGTGTGCATGTATCTGTGGGATGTGTAGGTTTTTTCCTAGGAATGAATAGATTTTGGCCTGAATGCATCTGTGGATTTCTGCCTGGAGTGAGTGGATCTCACCCACAACTCATTTGCCCTTGTGAGATGAAGATCTTTTGAAGCACTGTACAGTGCTGTTAATGGGACCGGAAAAAAGTGATCCTAAAACCTGCTTTCATATGACTTAATACATGTGATGGGCGACTTCAACTATCCTGATATTTGCTGGAAGTCAAACTCAGCAAAATCCTCAAGGTCTAACAAATTCCTCACTTGCCTGGAAGACAATTTCATGGTCCAAAAGGTGGAAGAGGCAACAAGGGGGTCAGCTATTTTAGATCTGATCCTAACCAACAAGGATGACTTGGTTAATGGGGTGCAAGTGGTGGGATCATTAGGTGGAAGTGACCATGTTCTCCTGGAGTTTGTAATACAGTGGAAAGGAGAAGCCAGGCATAGTCAGACACGCATCCTAGACTTTAGGAGAGTGGATTTCAGTAAACTTAGAGAAGTATTGAGGGCGATTCCATGGTCAGAAATACTAAAAGATAAAGGAGTTCAGGACGGATGGGACTTTCTCAAAAGGGAGATACTGAAGGCACAATTTCAAACAGTTCCAGTGAGAAAGAAAAACGGGAGGTGTCTCAAGAAACCAGGATGGATGACTAAGGAACTTTCAACCGAGCTGAGTTTGAAACGGAAGATGTATAAGAAATGGAAAAAGGGGGAAATCACAAAAAGGGAATTCAAAGAAATAGCAGGCATGTGTAGGGGTAAAGTCAGAAAAGCTAAAGTGCAGAATGAACTCAGGCTTGCTAGAGAGGTTAAGAACAATAAAAAGGGCTTTTTTGGATATGTCCGCAGCAAAAGGAAGAAGAAGGAAACGGTAGGGCCACTGTGTCGAGAGGATGGCAAAATGTTAACAGGGGACAGAGAAAAGGCAGAATTACTCAACACCTTCTTTGCCACAGTCTTCTCAGAAAAGGCAAAGGGTGCTCAACCTGAGGATAATGGAGCAGAGGACAGGATAGGGGCATTTCAGCACAGAATAAGTAAAGAGATAGTAGAGGAACACCTTATTAATCTAAATGAATTTAAGTCTCCAGGACCAGATGAACTCCATCCAAGGGTATTAAATGAACTGGCAAATGTAATATCGGAGCCATTGGCAATAATCTTTGAAAACTCCTGCAAAACAGGAGAGATCCCAGCAGACTGGCGGAGGGCAAACGTTGTCCCCATCTTCAAAAAGGGGAAAAAAGAGGATCCAAACAATTATCGTCCAGTTAGTCTGACATCAATACCAGGAAAGATTCTGGAGCAGATCATTAAACAGAGAGTCTGTGAACATCTAGAAAGCAATGCCATAATCACAAAAAGTCAACATGGGTTTCAGAGAAACAAGTCATGCCAGACAAACCTAATCTCTTTCTTTGATAAAATTACCAGCTTGGTAGATGAAGGGAATGCTGTGGATATAGTATATCTTGATTTCAGTAAGGCCTTTGACAAGGTTCCCCATGACATTCTTGCAAACAAGCTTGTAAAATGTGGGCTAGACAAAGGAACTGTTACATGGAACTGTAATTGGTTGACCGGCCGAACCCAAAGAGTGCTCAACAATGGCTCCTTTTCATCCTGGAGAGAAGTGACCAGTGGGGTCCCACAGGGCTCTGTCCTGGGCCCAGTGCTATTCAACATCTTTATCAATGACCTGGATGACAGAATTGGGAGCATACTTATCAAATTTGCAGATGACACCAAATTAGGGGGAATAGCTAATACCCCAGAGGACAGGATCAAGATTCAAAATGACCTGAATAGACTAGAAAGCTGGGCCAAAGCTAACAAAATGAAATTCAACACGGAGAAATGTAAGGTATTGCACTTAGGGCGGAAAAATAAAATGCACAGATATAGGATGGGTGACACCTGGCTGAATGAAACTACGTGTGAAAGGGATCTAGGAGTCCAAGTAGACCACAAGTTGAACATGAGTGAACAGTGTGATGCGGCAGCTAAAAAGGCCAATGCTATTTTAGGCTGCATCAATAGAAGTATAGTGTCTAGATCAAGAGAAGTAATAGTGCCACTGTATTCTGCTCTGGTCAGGCCCCACCTAGAATATTGTGTCCAGTTCTGGGCGCCACAATTCAAAAAGGACATTGAGAAACTGGAGCGTGTCCAAAGGAGGGCGACAAAAATGGTGAAAGGTCTGGAAACCATGCCCTATGAGGAACGACTTAGGGAGCTGGGGATGTTTAGCCTGGAGAAAAGAAGGTTAAGAGGTGATATGATAGCCCTGTTTAAATATTTGAAAGGATGTCATGTTGAAGAGGGAGCAAGCTTGTTTTCTGCTGCTCCAGAGAACAGGACCCGGAACAATGGATGCAAGCTACAGGAAAAGAGATTCCACCTGAACATTAGGAGGAACTTCCTGACAGTAAGGGCTGTTCGCCAGTGGAATGCACTCCCTCGGAGGGTGATAGAGTCTCCTTCCTTGGAGGTCTTTAAACAGAGGCTGGATGGCCATCTGTCAGGGATGCTTTGATTTGGATTTCCTGCATGGCAGGGGGTTGGACTGGATGGCCCTAGTGGTCTCTTCCAACTCTACGATTCTATGATTCTATGATTCTATGATTATTACATGCAGTTAGAATGGAGAGAGATTGTGGATGCTCTTCATCCAGGCTGAGCTGCCCATGCTTTCTCCTCCGTAATCTCATCCTTACTTGGATTTATTTTTTTTACTGCTTTTCACTGTTATTTATGACCAGACATGCAGAATGATGCTTTGGATGGATGTTTCATTGCTACTTTTGGGGTTGGTTTGGGAATATTTGGAAAAGTGACTTTTTAAGATTTTCTCAAAAATTGCTGCTGTATTCCAAAGGCTGTGTTTTTGTATGATTTTGAGGATGCTATCATCTCCATCATCATTATTGTTTTCCCCAACACACACACACACACACAGGGTTGGAACAGTGCTTCTTTCATGAAATGGGCAGAGTCAGTCCCTTCCACTGTTGAAGCTTTTCAAATACAGATATATTCCTCAGCACCTGTCCCCTATTGCAGATCTCCAGAGTGTTCTCTGCCTCCTTTTTTGCATTGGCTTGCAACTGGTTGTTGTTATCCTCAACATGTTGGGCTACCCCTAAATCCAATTGTTAGTCCCAGCTAGGTTAGGAACAGCGAATCAATGAGCGCTTGATACTTATGTAAATCCCATCAATTCAATAAGTCTACTCTGCTTAGGGCAGACAATTGGATTTAGCCTTTCGTGCGTTGCGTGAGTAATGTTGTAAAAATGCATGGGATCAGGCTGTTAGCCTCCCTGAAGTAGCAAAGTTGAAAATGGATTCACGTAATGAGGATTGTTGCTGTGTTGTTTATTGCACATGGTTTCCCACAATATGAGCTTAACATGTATGCCTGAACTCCTAGAATAGTTCACATTTGCTCACAAAGGGGCCCCATGGAAAGGTTTTGGAAAGGCTCCCCAACCACCTTAATCCGCCCTTGCCCTGGCCTTTGAACCTTGCTGTGAATCTTGACACCTTCACTTCTCCCTTGTCCTCTGACAATCTCTTTGCTCCCTTCCCCTGAAATCGTGCCCTTGTTTGTCATGCTTCCCCCCCTCCACCTCTGTCTCTTTCCATCTTTTTCTTTTTAATTTTAAAATTGGATCCATGCGATCCATTCTGTCGATTTGCGAAGCCCTCTTTTCTTGCGAGCTCACTGTCTTTGGGCCAGACAATGAAAACAAAGCTACAGTAGGATTCATTTTCTCATTATTGATTTCACCCACCAGCTGCCAGCTGTTTTAGCTTGTTCGTTTATATAACCCTCTGGGCAACTTCTCTCTCTCTCTCTCTCTCTTTTTAAAAAAAATACTTTTCTTTGACCATCTGCTAAATGCAAGTGGTTTAATAATTAAAGACCCGCCATCCTTTCCTCCAACAAACACAACCGCTGCCATATTTGCAGCCGAGAAATCAACATTTCTGCCGCGTGTGTTTGTTTTAATGTCGAGGCAAAACATTGATTAGAGAAACTCACAATAGTTTGAGGACCCTCAAGCCATGTGTGTCATGTCAATTACCCATTTCAGGGACTATATTGTTGTTTCTGACACCTTTCTCTCTCCGTATCTCTCCGTCTCTCTCTTTTTTGGTGGGATTTTCCCTTGGCTTAGAATTTCCTGATATGTCTGGTTAATTTTTTAGGTTTCCAGCTGGTGCTGCCACATAGTGACATCTTCTGCAAGAAACAGCTTCCCTCCTCCAACCGCAACACACACATTGTATTAAATAGTGCATGAAGACATCCTAAGAAATTTTGAGGAAGAGAAGTCTTTGACGTCTTGACAGCAATGGCTATTCAGTGATATTCAGCTGTCTGCAGCTGCATCAAGACTGATGAGGGAAAAGAAGATCTGAAAGTCCCAGATTTTGTTCCTGTTCTTTCCAATTTTATTTTGGACACCCATACATATTTTGTTTATGCCAGAATATTTCCAGTCAGATCCAAACACGCTCAAATATGTTTTATACTTCTTGTTGGCCTATTTTAACCCAATATAAAATTGGGGGGAACAAAATCTGGGACTGTTCAATCAGTATGGATGTGCCCCAGGTCTGACTTTTTTATTTTGCTCCTGGTAGTTCAGGAAGTCCACTGTTTAAAAATCCAGTGGAAAGGGAACCTAGATCTCCCAAGGAGAACTCAGAGCTTGTAAGACGGTTACTCATTTATCCTCAGTGAGTAGAAAAGTACAAATCTCCCCTTGAGAATCTTTTAAGTTTCTCTAGACTGGTAGCTTAAACACTTTTCATGCATAAGCTATAAAAACGGGTTTTAAATAGGGATTTTGTTAGCTGTGACCTGGGACCTATTCACATTGTACAGTTATAGCATTGCTAATACACTGCTAAGGCTGCACCCAAGAGGCAGTACGTTGGTTTGAGCATCGGACTACGACTCTGGTGATCAGGGTTCGATTCCCTGGTCAAGCATGAAGACCCACCAGGTGACCTTGGGCAAATCACACTCTCTCAGCCTCAGAGGATGACAATAACAACTCCTCTCTGAAGAAAACCCTATGATAGGTTTCCCTTAGGGTTGTCATAAGTCAAAAATGACTTGGAGGAACAACAACAATGGGTTGCACCCTGATGAATCCTTGGTTTGTAATCTGGGGAGGCACTAGAGGAGCTCTCTGGCTGAAAATTCAAACTTGCTAAACTACAAATCCCAGGGTATTCCATAGGATGGAACTATGAGAGTTAAAGTAGAATCATTGTACTATAACTGTCTCATGTGAATGGGCACTAGATTTCATAAGCTATTTTGGACTGCATGCCTCACGCATTAAAATCAGTGACTACAACTCTCGATTTCATAAGCTATTTTGGACGGCATGCCTCATGCATTAAAACCAGTGACAACAACTCGCATGCCTTAAGACCAGTGCTTGTAAAGTTATTAAAACAAAGCTAGGAAAATCTTGTGGGCTTTTTTTCCTCCATTAAAAGCAGGCTTGGAAAATTTTATGTGGCTGGATTACAATTCCAGTGTGGTATTCAAACAGTTCTTTTAAAGGTGTTTTTTAAAAGAGCTGGGGAAAGCCCCCCCCCCCGCCCCCCATGTGCTTTTCTGTTCAGTGCATAGCTTGGAAAACTTAATTTCCAACTGCAGGAATATTTTCTCATTTGTTAGAACCTGTGTTTTTAATTTGAGCCATGTGCTCTAAGTGCCTGTGGTTGATGTTGGATGTATCATACATAATGATAGCACCATGAGCTGCTCCTTAGGATGCCACCAGGTCTTGTCCCCTATTGCATTCCCAGGGGCCAGCCATAGATCTCAGATTTTGGCCCTGAAACCTCAGGGTTGGGAATGCTCCTAACTTGGCAACACTACTCTTATTGGAGATGTTGGGTCTCAGGAACACAAACATACACATATACAGAGGTAGACTTTGCACTATACCAGGTCTTCCAGTGGAAGAATGGTAAATAATGGGGAATGATGGAAGGAAATACAAACACCTGATATGAAATATTTTAATTTTTGGAAGGCGTTCATGCTTTTTACCAAAAGATTCTGCTTATCAGTTTGTGTAGCGTGAAGACTTTATATATGTACAAGGAATAACAGTACATATATAAAACAGTAGACTGGTACATGTTTCTGTACCTAGAGGTTGTTTCATAAAAGAAGCTCACGGGGCCTTCATTTTTTTTTTGGTAGGTTTCTGCTTGCCTTCTTCTGGTGACCTTTGATCTTGTCTGGAGATACTAGAAGCAAATATCCGGTGTTCGTTATTCCTTTTGCAATGTTATATACAGTTGCCTAGGAGTAGTCATGTATAGGAGTGTACTCTTAAGTGCTTCTACTTTTGAAGCTGAAATTCATTTCTTTGGGAGTAAACAAAAATAGTGCAGGTCCTATGCCAGACTACATATGCATGCATGTTATGTAAATGTAATAAATATGCCCAATAGTATAGTTTGTATACTAAACTCTAACTGATGCATTTTATGTAGTTATGCAGTTCAAATGACCTAAATACCCTAAAGGCACCAGATCTTTCCAGGTCTTGGAAGCTAAGCAGGATCAACCCTGGTTAGTACTTGGATAGGGGACTGCCAATGAATACCAGATGCTGTTGGCTATATTTCAGAGGGAGGAACCGGCAAAATCATCTATGACTATTTCTTGCCTAAGAAAACGCTACTATATCCATGGGGTTGTCATAGGTTGACAGGAGACTTGAAGGCATATGTGTGTGTTAGCTTCCAAGATCGTCGGATGGGATCTGGTGTCTTGAGTCACCTTGGGCAAGTCACACCCTCTCAGCCTCTGAGGAAAGCAAATATCTTGTGACGAAAACCCTCAGATAGTGTTCCTGCAGGGCAACTAATAACTATGAACTGTAACATGATATTTTCGCTTTTGAGATTTTTGTACTCAAGCAAGGTTTTGTGCTTGTTTGAAATTGCATTTAAGGATACAAAGTAAGGTTTAACAGCTGTTAACAAAAAGATATGGATACATTTTGATTTGCTGTTTGGTGAATAGTTGCTCTTTCCCCATTTTGTTCAGAAAGCCATCCACCCCCCTTCAGTTTACCATCTCTTTCAGATGCATCTCAAGCCTGACCTGCAATATTGCTCTCCGGAGAGGTGAAAAGGGGTAATCCTCTTTTTACAAAATGTGCTTTTAATCTTTGGATCCTTTTGAGAACTGTTTTTGCTGTAATTTTGTTACAGAACCATTTGTACAACCTCCCATTCCCTGCCACACAATTTATGTTTGCAGGACAGTTCAGATATTTATGTCTGCGATGGTGATCTTAACATTTTGTGAGACGGGCCCTGCGCTTTTCCTTTGATATGACTAAATGAGCCTCCAGAATGAAATGGTTGTGTGTTTTCTTAATAAGATGAAAGGTATCTGTATTTTTCCTTTGAGATTTTTAAAATATATTTGTTTGTCTAAAAGATCTTCTAATCTTTTTATACTTCCCCACTTAAGAAAATATATAGGCACAACTTGTTCTTGGCAATTGTTATATTCAAGGGCCTCTATTACTCCTAAGTTTGATCAGAGCAAGGACAATTTGTCAGTATAGCTACCTTCTGAGATAATAATACTAATACTAATATTAATACTATTTATTTATAATGCCCTTTCCACCATTGAAGACTCAGATGTGGGTCTTTGTGTACATAGGTCCACTTCACACACACTACCATTCAGAGCTGGAAGACTTTATTTATTTGCTAATTTATTTATTTATTTACTTTATATTTATCTATTCCAGTAATGATATTCTAGCTTAGATCCCAGGCAATCAAATCAAGTAAAATCCATTTTAAAAACATATAACGATTTGAAATGTAACTGCTTAAAAATAATGCAAGCGCGCAAAAAACTCGGCAAACAATTTAACAAGGTGAAAATGATGACAAAGTTAAAATAGTCAAAGGTTTTCATGACCGGCATCCATAGTTTTTTGTGGGTTTTTCGGGCTATGTGGCCATGTTCTAGAAGAGTTTCTTTCTGACGTTTCTCCAGCATCTGTGGCTGGCATCTTCAGAGAATGCTTGCCTGGAAAAAATTGGGTGTATATATACTGTGTGAGCCTGGGAATGCAGGAGTGATAGCAGACACTAATCCTCTTTTGCATTAGCCTCTCAGCCTGAGGCCTGCCATCAGCAACAGAACAATACATATGCAACTCTCTCCTGCATTCCCAGGCTCACACAGTATATATATAGTGATCAACTGATTTTGCTGAGAGTCTTAGCTTAGTTGGCATGACATTGTTTTGTTGTTGTTTCCAACTTATCACATTACCCCTATGCATTTTCACCGTGTGTTTGGTTTTGTTAACACAAAACTAGTGAATCTTATATATGTGAAGTCGAAGGCTTTCTTTGAAGATTCCAGCCACGTCAGGAATAAACTCTTCTAGAACATGGCCACATAGCCTGAAAAACCCACAAAAAACTATGAATCTTATATACTTGATTTCCTTCTGGGACCACTTGGCACTGAGTTTCTGAAGTTCACTGGAATCATCATGGTGCATTTGTTTCTGGAGATGGACTGGCATTTGTAACTCTGGTTTGTCAATTCAGATGTCACATGAAACTGGAAGTTAGCAGATGTTGACCATAGAGTTGCACTGGAAGACCTAGAGATTCCTAGAGAGGTGTTACCAGGTTAAAAACTGGAGCATGTCCAAAGGAGAGTGACTAAAATGGTGAAGGGTCTGGAAACCATGCCCTACAAGGAATGACTTAGGTAGCTGGGGATGTTTAGCCTGAAGAAGAGAAGGTTAAGAGGTGATATGATAGACCTGTTTAAATATTTGAAGGGATGTCATGTTGAGGAGGGAGCAAGCTTGTTTTCTGCTGCTCCAGAGACTAGAACACAGAGCAATAGATGCAAGATACAGGAAAAGAGATTCCAGCTCAACATTAGGAGGAACTTCCTGACAGTCAGGGCTGTTCGACAGTGGAACAAACTCCTTCTTCGGAGCGTAGTGGAGTCTCCTTCCCTGGAGGTCTTTAAACAGAGGTTGGATGGCCATCTGTCGAGGATGCTTTGATTGAGATTTTCTGCATGGCAGAATGGAGTTGGACTGGATGGCCCTTGCGGTCTCTTCCAATTCTATTATTCTATGATTCTATGACTGTTTTTATTTGCATTTTTTCCACTTTCAGAGGGGACCTGTGTCCCTAACCTCAGCAAATGTGGAAGGCTCAATGCACATTATTTGGGACTAGATTACTGTTTCAGGGGTACTGGTTTGTATTCCAACTTGTTAGATTATTACCATGCTCGTGATTTAGACATCAAGACAAACCATAATAATATTTATTTCATTTCATTTCATTTATTTTATTTGTTCAATTCATAGCTGACCTTTCTTCTGTGGACTCAGGGCAGCTTACTGGTTTCTTCATTCACTGTCTCTGGCATGACTTCTAAACCAACAGTTAAAATGCAGATATCAGGAGGGACTATTTAAGTCTAAACCTAGTTTTAGTGTGCTAGAAATGAGGACAGACAATTTGGCCTGATCTTGTGAGGCTGTTTTTGATTTGCGAGAAATTGCTATGAATTTTTAATGCTGTCTTGGTGTCCCATCTTGATGCCCATATGGTGATGATACAGGATTGCCCTCAGTTTCTCTGTGAGCCTGTGAAGCAAAGCAGTCTTCCTTAGATATGTTGGATCTAATGTGGCTTTCTGCACGCGACAAAGTTTTGGGTTCATGGTTCAAATACTCCCCTCGGCAGTGTTTTCTGAAAATTCATTTAAATGCAAAACATAAATGAAAGGGGGAAAAAATCTGACTGTAACTCCAAGTAACTTTTCAGAAATGAAAGAACAGCTTGTCAGTCCTTGTATCCATCTGGCTGGCTTCCAGATTTTGAAAGAAAAACAAGATTAAAAAAAAACCAGATCATTCAAACTACCTGCCGGCAAAAAATTATTTTATTTGTTTTCAAACCTACAGGACAAAATTATGTGTAATAAGCTTCATCTGTACAAATGCAATGATCCCAACTGGATAGTTTTATTCAGGCCAAGTGGGAAAGGTCACTAAGGCTGCATTTGAACTGCAGAAATAATCCAGTTTGATACCACTTAACTGCCATGGCTCAGTGTTATGGAATTGTAGAAACTACAGTTAGCCCTTTCCATCAGAAAGCTTTGGTGCCACATTAAACTATAATTCCCAGAATTCCATAGTATTGAGCCATGACAGTTAAAATGGTGTCAAGCTGGATTATTTCTGCAGTGCAGATACAGTCTTAGTGGATGATCTTTTATTTATATCCTGCCTACTCCGACTAGGACCGAGGTGGCTTACAGTAAAACAGTCCAATACACAATGAAATAACGATACACAATAATTCCAAATTCTCCCTTCCCATCTTAAAGTAACAATTAAATCACAAATACATTAAAAGATTCATACTCAAAAATTAATTAAGTCAATTAAAACCAGAAGTATGAGGTGCAAGATAATTGATGGAATAGACTGCACAATAGTCAATTCAATGGATGGCTGAAAACTACTCCGGAAAGGCCTGTCGGAAGAAATCCGTCTTGACAGCTTTCTTAAAGCTGTCCAAGCTTGTAATATGATGGATCTCATCCAGCAGGTTGTTCCATAGTTTGGGAGCGGTTGCAGAGAGAGTCCCCTGGGTTGCTATAGTTTTTCTGGTCTTCACCGGTTGTAACAAATTCTTTCCAGAGGACCTGTCATTGACATGTGTTGTGTTATGTTGCTGTTTAGTGTGGGGGTTGCATAGTGCTGGTGCGGCATATCTTCATGCAGATATTTACACTACACTGAGGGTATGTTGACTTGCAGCCTATATTTATTACATTGATTGACACATTTACTTATGACATTTACTGCCTTCTGAACAGCTTGAAGCCAGAGACTTTCCCCCATTTTTTATCCTCAAATCAGCCATCAGGTTGAGCTAAGAGTGACTTGGGCAAGGTTACTTAGTGAGATTCAGGGTCAAGTGGACATTTGAATCTGAGTCTCCCCAGTGTGCTTCCACACTTGAATCAGTACACAACACACAGCATACTTTTCCTCTTGTGCACATGTTTGCTCTTTCTCCTTGTTGGATCAAAAGGCCACAACAATGAGACATAATGTAGACATTTGGCACCCAGAATGTGTGAGGCAGTTCTGCTGATTCCACTGGAAATTACATCTGAGCGAGATGCTTAGGACTGTCTTACCAGTCAAGCAAAAAAAGATGAAGTTAAGGAAAAGGTGAAGTTAAGAGATCACTTTGGCAAACTCCCATGTTAAATTCAGTTGGCCCTATAGTCTGCAAAGATGTGCCCACATCTTAGACTTGTCTCCTTAAAGAGAAGCGTTGATAGGGATTTAACTGGAAGAAATACAAACTCAAAGGGGCAGGGTGGGAACTAATTCAAATGGGCATCTCAGAGACTTCTCTTTTCAGATCCACCCTGCTTTGTCACGCAAAAGAGCAACAGATTCGATTGACGTCCAGCTTGATGGGAAAAGCAAGAAGAATGTGGAATAATTAAAACAATTAGTGGAGGCTGGGCTGAAAAGAGGAAACAAGTGTGAATGTTACTCAGCAAAGCAGTGGAAAATAATCTAATCTTGCAGGGGGCAGGCAAGCCACACTTTTATGTAGCCTGGGACCTTTTTGTAAGATCCGTAGGACTCTCTGCTTTCAGAAATGAAAAGGGCAACATTATGGCCATTAGGCATCAGAGGGTTTCCAAATGTGCTAATGTTCTTTTGAGGAGGAAGGAAAACAAACCCCTCCTTTGAATAGCAGAATCAATCACTAGGAAGGTCCACTTCCACTGAGGGGAACCCTCCCCAAAATATCCAGTGGCCCCAAATACAGGGGTAGTCATGCAACCCCAAAACCATTTTTGTTCCCCCAAGGGGTGCTAATGCTCCACCCGCCAAAATTTTGAGAGGCACATATTCTGCTCAGATGGGCAACTGTGTCCCCCTAAAACTCTGGCAACGGTGCTGGCCGCATCACGATGTTTTCAGTAATTCTAGAGGGCCTCTAGAATGGAGAACATCACAAACTGTGGCAGAATAACCAATAGCAACCCCCTGAGTATGCTTTTGGCAATTTGGGGCCAGTTTTGAAAGGAACATAGAGTCTGAGTCACGGGTGGCAGCACATTTTGCTGCTGCTGATAACTTGAGATTATTGTTGGGACATTAAACTGTTCGGTGGTTGGGGCATCCTTACAACTTAAAAAAATGCATTCACAAGTTTTAGATTGTACACTTTGAGCTTGTATAGCAAAGTAGGATATCAATATGATAAAATACGATAACATCCCAAATCCACAAAATCGTGATACTTTTATCGGAGCAACCAAAATGAGCGAAATGAATGATGCTAGCTTTCAAAGCTCCACTGGCTTCTCCATCAGGCAAAGGTGTTAAATATCATACAGGAGGGGGAAAATATAACAGTGTTAGAGTCAAAGACCTACATTTTTGTGTTGTTCTCAGTTAAGAGGGATGGAGGGATATGCATGCAGGCTGAGGTCATTCCTTTTGGCTATGTTGGTTCTGAGAGACACTGGGAAATAAAATTTAAACTCATAAGTAAATGTGAGAAATCTGGCTCTATCAACAAGAACTTTCTCTTGCAGGAAGTTGGAAAAAACAAACACACAACCCAACAGGTTAGCAATACCGATTTTTCATGCAGAAACACTACTACATAGCAAGTTCAAATGAGCTCAGTATGATCTGTACTGACTGAAAGTAGCTCTTTCAGTTTTGGGATATGGTGCTGTCTCAGATCTTCCTGGTGTAGCAAGGATTGGACCTGGTACTGTCTGCCTGCAAAGCATGCGTTCTGCCATTAAGCTATAGCCAGTCCCTTAAGACATAGGAATATATTGTGGGAAGCTACCTAAATCTGAGTGCAGCATTTCTTCCCTCTCTTTGTACTGCTGTTCACACTATCCAGCAATGGCTTTCCAGGAGTATAGATCCTGCCAATCTTGCTTGGAGAGACCAGCACTTGAATTGGCGATGTTATGCAGGGAAAGCATGGGGCCTACCACCAAGCTATACCTACTCTCCACCATCAAAGAGGAATAAGTCTAGTTTTGAGAGTGAGTGATAAGCATACACTTTTGAGTAAGACAGAACATTCTGATGAGAAGTTTTCAAACTTCAGCCAGTCTGAGATCAAGGTTATAGCATCACCGTTGGCCTCCGGTGTACTATCCATTCTAAAGGAGAGGGAGGAAAATGGCCAATGTTGCGATTTTCTTCTCCAGTTCTTTCCTTCTGTTTCCCTTTTGGGAAAAGGAAGATTGAAGAACAGACAAGACAGGACTTGCTAGGAGCATTTTGTAGAAACCTACGCAATTACACTTAGAAGATGACACTTATATGTTTTGTCCTTTCTTCTTCTTATTATTTGCAGTTTGTCAAGATGCCTCTCTTCTCTTTTGCTTCATCATTGTTGCTGATCACAGACTTGTGATAAAACCTTTACAGAGATGAGATAATTTTGCTGTGGGAGTTACAGTGGTGTGTGTGTATATATACACATGCTCACAATAGACCCATTTAAAGCAATGTGGATAAAATGTAGCCTGCCAGATGTTGGACTGCACATCCCAGCTCTCTTCACCATTGAACATGATTACTAAGTCTGATGGAAGTTGCAGTCTAATAACACATCTGGAAGGCCACAGTTTTCTCACCCTGATTTAAAGAGCACAGGATGGCTTTTGTTTTGGCAAAAGTAGCAGTCAAATGCAGTTAAATCTTTAAATAAAAAGGAATGGGTCTCTCTGATAAACAGAACTTTGTTGTACATTTCCAGCCTGTCATCAAATATCAAGGGAAGATCATTATGATTTGATTATCTGTTATTTATTTTTAGCTGTCTTCTGTTTGTTGCTATCATATGAACTGAGACAAAGAAATATCCTCCAAATAAACAGGAAGTTCTGTTCTGTGTGACCTCCAAGTGATTACTCTTTAAGGCCAAGTCAGTAAATGGAACAATGAATTAGTTGGGCAACCAGCACACAAATAAATAAAATGTCCATTTGAGGTGAACAGAAGCATAGATTAATAGAGTTGGAAGAAATCCCAAGAGCCATATAGTCCAGGCCAATGCTTGTAGGAATCCACAGCTAAACCATCCCAGAGAGATGGCCATCCAGTCACTTCTTTAGCATCACATTGTGGTGCTTTGTCTCCAGCAGTGCACAGTGACTTCAAGCATATGTGCTTATTAAATTCGGGAAGCTGATTGACATGGGATAAGGGTAGGAGAAACCTGAGATGGTAGAATGGATTAAAGTAAAGGTATGGGTGGGTTTTCGCATTGCACAGTCCACTTAGTTTTGATCTAGAAGTCCCAAAAGTTCCCATTAACCCATTGGAACCAAGCACTGGGCAAAGAAACACGTGAGCCATGGATGGAATATGGAAAGAAGCTAGCAAACACTGCACCCGTACCAGATATGCTGGAGATGGTCCTAGGTCAGTGGTTCTCAAACTGTGGGGCAGGACCTCCAGGGAAACGCAAGAGTTTGGGAATGGGGAACCATGAGACTTGGAGGTCCTGATCACCTCTTCACTCCATCCTCCATTTCCTGAATTTTTTCTGTCCTGAAAGGGAAGAGAAAGGCAAGGAAGGTGCTTGGAGCTTCTGCCTGGGGGTAGGGAGGAGGGGGAGGAAAATGATTTCCTTATAAAATGTTAAAATATGAAGATACGTGAATGTAGAGATGAAAATATGCAAATAAAATATTTTTTATTAATGTACTGTGTTGAATGCACATGATGGCTCTCTGTAGATGTAAAGGGCGTCACAAGGGTAAAAAGTTTGGGAACCACTGGCCTAGGTCAGTGGTGGCGAACCTATGGCACGCGTGCCAGAGGTGGCACTCAGAGCCCTCTCTGTGGACACATGCACCATCATCCCAACACAGAGTTCACTAGAGTTTGTCACTAGAAATCCAAAGGGATTTTGCAATAAATGAGTGGGTTTTGGGTTGCAGTTTGGGCACTCGGTCTCTAAAAGGTTCTCCATCACTGGCCTAGGTCTTACTGAATGCATGTGCTGTGACTCAAACAGTAGCAAGTTGGTTAAGAGAGACCATCTCTCCAGCAATGGAGTAGAATTAACAGGTCTTCTCCCCATACATGCTGTGCTTTTGGTGGAATTAATCTGCCCATCTCAGCCTTGCTGGCTTAAAGCCTGCCTTGTGCCTTTCATGCAAACACAGCTTGCCTAGAGCTAACCTCTCTGCTTATAGTTCTGAGCCCAGGTCTTCCCTGAGACCCCTGGCTGATCTTGCGTCAGTCACTACTTACTATAACCACCCTCACAGGGTTATTGGGAGGATTAAATGGAGATGTAGAGGGAACCATGTTGAGCTCCGTGGAGAAAAAGAGGGATATAGATGGAAGAAATAACTAAAACTGGAGCACATGCATGGCTATATTGGCCCTTTGTCTCTCTCATAGGAGTTGAAAGGGGCAGATGTCGCATCGCTCCTGAGCATCGCTAACAGTTGCTGCTGCTTCTTTTGAGTTCAGTTTTTAAAAATCCCTTCTTGGTAAGCAAGAACACAGAGTATTTCCATGACATATACAACGTCTTCCTCTTAATCACTTTGCCCTTTCCCTTGCATTCCAGATGTGTTGGGATGAGAGCCTGACAATGTTATTAGAAGCATTTTATAATAAGAAAATAACTAAAAAGTTAGCATAACAGAAGTCGAGTTGAACTGCTGATTTGAATTCTGAGATGAATAAAACAAAAGCTTGTCCTCTGAGATTTATTTTATAAGGGATTTTTTCTCCCCCAGAAACCAGAGCCCTCCATTTGTTTGCCTGTCCTGCCCTGGACCTTGACACATAATCCCACTGTATGGTTGTCTTTCTTACATCCTATTGGCCTTTGCTTCAGCATCAATCCAATGGGTGTTTGTCTAGAAAGGAAACAATTAAATTTCAATCTCTCCTGAAAAATCCCAGCTTTTGAGCGAAAACATACTTAGGCAGCCATAGGGTGGCATGTGAGGAAACCGACTGAATCAAGAACATAATTCGGTAGGTTAGAATGACAGTGTTTGGACGTGACTCCTACAGTTCTGATAACTTTTATTACTACTTTCTTCAGTAGCAAAATTGGATAAGTGTTTTGGATTTTCTTCTTTCTCAGCATAATTTCCTGGCTTCTGTTTGGCTGCATTGAACCAAGCAGGTGGTGGAAATGTGGAGGCAAGAGCTAACCAAGGCTTTCAAAACAGCATGTAGAGTTTTGGGGAGCGTTCAGTAAATACAATAAATGAATAAATCAAAATAGATTTTTAAAAAGATAGAAAGACCTACCTTGTAAAAGATGCAATGGTTGCATTGTGTATTGTTAATTCTGATTTGAACAAGTAGTTCAAGTAGATGACATCCAAGGTATCTTCGAATTCTAATCTGGTCTCGTAGTGTTGTGTTGTGTGCCTTCAAGTCATTTCCGACTTATGGCAACTCTAAGGCAACCCTACCATGGGGTTTTCTTGGCAAGATTTGTTTAGAGGAGCTCTACCATGCCCTTCCTCTGAGGCAGGGAAACTATGACCTGTTCATGATCACCTGGACAGGGATTTGAACCCTTGTCTCCAGAGTTGCGATCCAGTGCTCAAGCCACCACACCATACTGGTTCTCTCCTGTAAGGTAGTCTGGGTTATTCCTATGTGATACTTGCCATAATCTTGAATTATCAATGGTAGCATCGATTAAATAATGTGTATTGACCTGTGTCTGTTTGCCTTGACTTTATATCATCTTAACATTTTGACTGTAGAACTTTATATACTTTGAAAATCTGGTGCTTATGCTTTTTCCTCCGTTTTTTCTCTCCAGGTAGTTCACCCAACTTTCACTATACATTCTGACTTTCTCCCCTAAAAACTGTGCATATATGAGATCAGCATTGTGATCAAAATGTTATCTGTTTGCCAGCATATATGGGATTTTCTTTTTCTTTTTATCCTATATGCGGATCAGATTTTCCTTCATTCTCTGTGTGGGGCGATGAAGGAAATAGAGATAGAGAGCCTTATGGTTGTTATATGCTTTCAAGTCGACTCTGACTTGTGGTGACCCTGTCATAAGGTTTTCTTGGCAAGATTTCTTCAGAGACCATTTGCCATTGCTTTTTCCTAAAGCTGAGAGAGTGTGACTTGTGGCTGAGCAGTGAATTGTACTGTGATCAACCAGAATGTAGTCCAACGCTCAAACCACTCTGGCTCTAGAGATCCTTATTAAAATCCATAGCTTACAAGACGTGGAACATTAATCATAAAAATGGTTAGTTTGGATTAAACCTCATTCAGTTTAGTGTTTGTTACATGGCATTAATTGCTGTGAAAGAGAACCAGAGCATGGAAAGTTAATTTTAAAGGTAGTAGTAGTAGTTGTTACATTTATTTCCATCCCACCTTTTTCCCAGTTTGGGAATCTAAGTGGCTTACAACAAATTAAAAAAAATGGTAAAAATCCACAAGATAAGATAAGAAGTTAAAGCAATATTAAACACTCAAAATATTTAAAACCAGATTTAAAAACGTATACCCTTAAACACAGAGACATCAGCATGACAGTAAGCAAGATCCAGCACATTATTTTGGGAAGACAGGCCTTAAACAGTCAATCACAAAGAGAGCCGTATCAATTTTGAACAGTATCAATTGCAAGGTCCCCAAAGTTGCGTCTTTTCAATCCATCAAGGTTCATTTTTCTTTTCTTACTTGAAAATTACTTAGACTGTTAAAACCTTAGAATGCTATGAGCTCTTTGGCCTGTAGTACAAAACAGTGAGTCCCACAGTGTTCACTACAGAAGCAACTGAAAACAGTTGTGCATCAGCAGCAATGCAATTTTGTTGTCTCTTAAACATGAATTGCAAGCCTTATTTGTGTAGAAAGTATCCTCTGGATCCATGCTTTCCCCTGTGACTATATCATTCTGGGTCTCCTTTCTTGCCTTTTGCTGTGAGATGCCAGTTTGCTGCTTGCACTGGAATGGCCCTCATCTGATACCTTTCAGTGCCTTGCAATGCAAGGGAAAGGATGAATTATTTAGATCCAGTTTTTCTCTTTTCATAATAAGAAAATTAATTGATATCTTTATGTCACCGGAGCAGATGTGGTGTATCTTTCTCTTGGCACATGTTTTGACAGGTGAGCCTTTCCCCAGAAAGGTTTTCAGTGTTCTGACCACAGATCCCTTAAAGGAACCGATTCCTTTGTTCTAGCATGATCTCTTAAGAATATTAAGCAAATGTGCTTTTGATCTTTCCTGCAATGTAATACCGGAATATTATGTTGTGGTACATAAGCCATTTACTGCTCTTAAGAGCCCAGCTTGAACCTCCTGAGCTAGTCATTTACATGATGTTTTCTTGGGATTACCTATCTTCTTGTCCACTCTGACCTTGTAATTTTGTTGCAGTTGGAAACGTAATGCAGAGTGACTAAGATAATGTTGTTTACACAGCCTTTAAGTGGAGTGACATTATAGTCAAGCAAGTGTCACATCACCCAAAGTGAAGGAAGACTTAATTACCATAATCCTGTGAATACTAAAATTCCTTAGCCATGTGTAGCATAATAATGTAATGTTCTGCATGTTTGGTTTAATAACCTGAAGAGAGAACATACTAGCTCCTGTTTAAAGTGAAAAGAGTGAGCTTTTAGGAACAGAGTAAAACAATTTTGTCATTTAAAAAAAAAAAGGAATCCCAGTTTGCTCTTCTGGCTAAGGGTCATCTGCATTAAAATTAAGAAGTAACAAGATGTGAAGAATGTTAGAAAGTGATTAATCAATTCAGTCCTTCAATTTCAGTCCTCTGAAATGGTATTCAGAGATCTAGTGTCTGGAATCTTGAAATCTTCTTGTGGTCATACTAAGGAGCTGGCCAAGTTTGATCCCATTTGATTTCCATATTTACAGGCAGATTTGAATCCAAGAATGATTGCAAAAAGCCTTTTCATTTGTGAATCTAATGTGACATGGACATGCTCTGTTGCTTGATTTGTGTTGTGTTGGTTGCTAAAGGAGTGACATCTACATAAGCTCACTTTTTCTTTCTTCCTGAGGAACTGGGGTTAAATTTGGTGTTTCATCGTTGTTCACTCTGCAAAGGTGTTTTCCTATATTGTTTAGATTGGGGCTTAGGGTTGCAAAGTTGAATATGGGATGAGGCTCATAGGCTTAACAGATTTGGGATCAAGAAGAGGAACTGTAAAGTTCCATCATGCAGAACCACAGCATGTCCCTTCTCTCACCCCACAAACTTAACTTTTAGGTGCTGCAGACCTCCCCCCCAATGTGGCTATTTCCCAGATGATAGAGAGAAGATGTGGGGGCACAGAGAAGGGTTCCGCTCTGTTTCTCTAGCTGGACACACAGTACCAATGGTGATGCTATTGCTGTACTTTCGGCTACAGAAACAGGGGCAGCCTGGAGTATCCTGGACCCACAACTGCCCTGACCTATCCCTCATTACTTGGCCCTCCATTCCCATGTCACAGGAGCTTTCTACACAAGCATCCTGCCAAGCTGCCCAATGGTTGGCCACTGCTGTGGGTCACAAGTTATGGAGTCAGAACAAAGCATCAAGCATGCAGCCCTGGTGGACACTGAAGGAAGCCCTGCCCTCCCCCCAAGGCCTTTAGGGTCCAGCGTGGCTTCAGCTGCACCAGACTCTGAAGGTACTACCCCCCCCCCAGCAGCTTCCATTACTGAGGGGGTGGCACTGTGCCCTCCAGAGGGCCTATTTATGGTACAATGCAGCTGCTGAGGGCCACATGGTGCAGTCTGAACCCTTGCATCCCTCTTGTGATGTCACTGGTGTGCAGAGCTTGAAAAAGTTACTTTTTGGACTAGAGCTCTCAGAATCTCCAGCCAGCATTCAGGGACTTGCAGTGTGAAAAGTAACTTTTCCAAGGCTTGTGTTCTGAAAAATTACAAACTTACAGTGACCCTAAGAATCAGAGATCTCCAAGTCGCTCTGTTATCAGCAGCCCTTCTATATCTTGCAGACTCAGAGATGTGACTTCCTTGATTGAGCCTATTCACTTGTAATGTGGTCTTCTTTTCCTACTACCTTCTACTTACCAAGCATCATTATATTTTCTAATGAGGCATGTTTTCTCATGATCTGTCCAAGGTATGACAGTTTCAGGTTAGTAATCTTGGCTACTAGGGAATACGCTTATTCTTGATTTAACGAAGTTGGAAATTCTATATCTATATTTATATTTATTATCTATTATCTATCTATCTGTCTGTCTGTATGTCTATCTGTCTATTTATGGTGGAGAACTACTTCTTGGATCTGAGTGTTGTCAAAGGCTGTATCCACACTGCAAAAATAATCCTGTTTGACACCACTTTAACTGCCATGGCTCAATGCTATGGCATTCTGGGAGCTGTAATTGGCTGTGGATGAACGAAGAGGTGGGTCTCGGTGTTTTGTAAACAGCCTGGGCCCAATTCAAGGTTTGCAGGTATAAACACCATACACCCAGCTCAAAGAGAATTCAGCATATAGAGCGAATGTAATGTAGACAGTCCTGGAGCTACTGCTGTATCTGATAAAGGAGGAGATAACAGCATTTTCTTCAGCAGTCTCTACTAGAGAGCCTAATTTCAAGCCAGCTGACCAGACGCCATCACTGCAAAGGTGGACAAGGCACCACAGAATGTAGGACATTCATGAAACTTTGAGCTAAATACAAGCTCAAAGCACTCATATAACAACTTAGAGGTGCACAATAGCAACAACAAACTCTCATATGTCTGCAGGAAAAGAAGATTCCAGCTCAACATTAGGAGGAACTCCTTGACAGTAAGAGCTGTTTGACAGTGGAACACTCTCCTTCAGAGTATGGTCAAATCTCCTTCTTTGGGTTTTTTTTAAGCCGAGGCCGAATGGCCATTTGTCACAGGGAATGCTTTGATTGTGTCTTCCTGCATGGCAGGGGGTTGGATTGGATGACCGTTGGGGTCTCATCCAGTTCTGTGATTCTAAATTTTGAAATGTACGTCATGGTGTAGAATCTCAGGCCATCGATTTAAACACTATATGGCAAAGGAGGTCTCTTCCAGTTCTATGATTCTGTGATTCTAAGTTTCGAAATGTACGTCATGGTGTAGAATCTCAGGCAGTCAATTTAAACACCATATGTCAAGCTTTGGCCCTTGTGGTCTCTTCCAACTCTGTGATTCTATGGTTCTATGTCTTTTTAGCATTGAAAAATCTCCCCCAAACACCTCCTTATCTTCCTTTTATTATCTCTCTGCCTGCTTCTTTCCCCCCAATACAAAAGCTTTGGTTCACGTTGCTGTGCTGGTGATTTTGTGCATGCGTGCATGTGCATCTCCTTTCCCCCCAGTAGGCACTCCCAATCAACGGCTGGCTGTGCTCAGATTAGTTTTCATTGCTTCATGCTGACCAAATTTCCCTTTGAAATAAGGGCACTGGAGCTTTAACCTTGACTCGATGGTAATGCGGAAATCCTGCTGTAAAGTCACTGAGCTGGTGCTTGAAAAAGCGCGGAGCACCTGTGCGCACAGACTGTTGGACTGAATTCCCGGCCCCAAGAGTGTTGAGGCTGCAGCTGCCGGGCTGTGGAGCAGTTGGAAGTGCTTCGCAGGCTCCCTCTTGTCGACTCCCCGGAGACCCACTAAAGGGTTTTAACTTTCTTTGGATGTATAATTTTTGTTGATTAACAGGAGTTCTGGGAAGGAGGCCCTTTTGTAAAACTGATGACAGGGAGGAGCTGCCTCAGGCAGAAGCTGTTGAGCAGCCGCTGCCTTTGTGGCAGGCACTGAGTGTGAACGCTGCCACCGTGAACCAACGTTTGCTTTCTCAACGTTTCCCACAGTTCCTTGGGGCGGTGGCCTTTGAAAAATAAGCAAGCGCAACTGAGATCCCCAGAGGAGTGAATCTCAAGTTCCATCTAATATTTTGTCCCTTTTTTCCTAATTGCATTATATACAATCGTGGCATCAGCACATTATAGCAGGAGTGCTACCGAATTGTTCCTCCCTGTTTCTTCTTCTTTTCCCTTAATGAGGAGCAGAACTGAACTGTAGGCTTTGTTGATCTTTTATTTGAAAATGAAAGCCTTCTGAGAAAAGAAAGAAAAAATCACTTCCTGCAAAAAAGAAAGAAGGAAAGAAGGAAAAAGGAAGAAAAAAGGAAGAAAAGGAAGGAAGGAAAAAAGAAAGAAGGAAGGAAGGAAATGAAGGTGGGAAGGAAGGAAGGAAGGAAGGAAGGAAGGAAGGAAGGAAAAAGAAAGAAAGAAAAAGTGAGAGAGAGAGAGAGAGAGAAAGGTGGGAAGGAAGGAAGGAGAAAGCAAGCAAGCAAGAATGAAAGATGGGAAGGAAAAAGAAAGAAGGAATAAGGCAGGAAAGGAAGATGGGAAGGAAGGAAGGAAGAGCAAAAACACTTTAAGTTTGGTTTTAAGACTATTTGTCCTTCTCTTCTTCTCCACTATCCTAAATATGATTTTAAAAAGACCTGCACCTGATCTGTGTTTTCCTGGACCAAGATTTCAGAGATAAAAAGGAAATGTTTTCCAACTTGGTGGAAAGCAATATTTCAGTGATGATCCCATGCGCTCTCAGACCGACCCGTTTAATATTTTGGATTAAAACAGATAAAATTTAAAAGGGTTACAAAATTTTAACAGATGAGGAACATTGAGCCCAAATCATTCCAAATGTCTGTGTTAAAAAGAGGTTCTGAGGATGGTTGGCAGGAAATTGTGAGTGTGAAATTATTTTTGCAAAGGCTCCCATTCTCTTTGTGTGTTTTTGGGAGGAAATGAGAGAGAGAAAGAGAGGCACGTGAATTTTGATGGCCCTCCTGTTTCATTTGTTTTAGAACAGTATCCTTTTATTATTTCATACAGTGAAGAGAAAATCACCGAAACAGAATAAAGGCTATCTGGACAATGCAAATTATTATTATTCTGCTATGGATTTTTATTATTGTATTATTAAAATTATTATTATTGTATTATTAGAGCCAGCTTGGTGTAGTGGTTTGAGTGTTGGATGATGCCTCTGGAGACCAGAGTTCGAATCCCATCTCAGCCATGTAAACCCAGTGGGTGACATTGGGCAAGTCACACTCTCTCAGCCTCAGAGGATGGGAATGGCAACCTCCCCCTTGAAGAAACTGGCCAAGAAAACCCCATGATAGGTTCATCTTAGGGTCGCCATAAGTCAGAAATGACTTGAAAACACGCAACATCAACAACAAATTATTATATTTATTTATATCCCACTTTTTGCCCATAATTGGTATTCAAAGCAGCTAAAAGTGTGCATTGACTTTTAACCAAGACAGTTCCTTCAACGTGAGCTACAAATCTGTATATGAAAATCCTCAATAATGCTCAATAACATTTATTTATAACAAGTCATTATAATTATTTATATCCTGCTTTTTGTTCAAAATTGGGACTCAAAGCGGCTAAAAATGTGCATTCACTTGCTACCAAGATGAGAAGACAGTTCCTTCAATGCAAGCTACGAATCTTTACATGAAAACCCCAAATAATGTTCAATAACATTTATTTATAATGCTCTTTCCACCAAACGTTGAATAATGTTTATTTACAATGCCCTTTCCACCAAACGATGAATAATGTTTACAGTGCGCCCATGTTATACGCGGGTGCGCTTTAAGCAGACATGAGCGTACGCGCTCAAGCTGCGGGGAGCATGCAGGGCGCAAGGGGCGGCACGTCCCATTCAAATGAATGGGGCATGCGCCCATGATGCCCTGCACACACCTGCACCGCCGTGCCGCCACGTATGAGCCTCATTCAAATGAATGGGGCTTGAGCATAGGGGGAATTCCCCCTACGGGGGGGGGGGGGGGGTCCAGAATGGATCCCCTGTGTAAGGCAAGGGCCCACTATATTTATAACCCTCTTTCCACCAAACGCTGAATAACCTTTATTTGTATTTATCTCCCATCCCTGACTAAAAAGTCTTCCCTGTTCCTTTGCCGGAGCCATCGGGAAAAAAAAAATCCCTGCCCCTGCAAACCTAATTAGTGAAATTAAGTTGAAAATGCTGTAAACAAGTAAAGTTATTATTTATTCTCCTCTGCCGCTTCAAATGTGGGAGGACATGTTCAATGATAAATTAGGCATGAACCACTTTAATCTGTAAGCTGAACATGTGAGGAAAATGGACTGCATTTGTAATTAGTGTTTACGGCCACAGGAGAGTGGGCCTTTTTAAAACTGTGACAGGAAATTGATCAGTTTAGGTTGTCATAGCAACCGGAAAGTTCCCTCCGTTTCTTCTGGCTAGCTTTCCCCCGTTGTTGTTGTTGTTGTTGTTGTTATTGTTATTATTATTATTATTTCTCCTTCCCTTGTTTTGAAATATATTTATGAACTAATAATAATCTACTCAGTAATGCAAAGTGGCCCGGAATGGTTAAATGCCAAAACCGGCCGGGTCCGAGCAAACGCCTCAGCGGCTGATAACAAGCTTAAGTGTCCTACGGTTGTCATGACGCTGCTTTTACAAAGCAAATGATGTCTGGAGGGGGAAGAGAAAGGGGGAAAAATCCCCTCAAAATTAGCCGAAAATGCAAATCTCTTTATGAGGCTGTCACCTTCATAATAACAGACAATAATTGATGATTTATGAGATGCCACCATAGCAACCGGCTCCTTGGCACCCTCCTGTTTTAGTGGGATTCAAAAGAGGTTCAGAGCACTTCGGTGCAAAATAAAAATGAAAGTTTTTAGGGGGTGAGCAACAATTCGGTCTTGTTGGCATCAACTGTGGCAGCGCCAAACGCTCCTTCAGAAACAATAAAATGGCAGCATATTGTTGTTATTGTTATTACTGCTACAACAACAACTACTACTATAGTCAGCCCTTCGTATCCACAAATTCTCTGTCCATGGATTCAAGCAAAGCTTGATTTTGTCATTTTCCATAAGAGACACCATTTCACTATGCTATTGTATTTAATGGGAGTTGAGC
Source organism: Sceloporus undulatus (assembly GCF_019175285.1). NCBI lineage: Eukaryota > Metazoa > Chordata > Lepidosauria > Squamata > Phrynosomatidae > Sceloporus > Sceloporus undulatus. Next base: position 44,627,233 of record NC_056528.1, on the reverse strand, counting down.
ATCCATAGACTTTGTTATCCACAGGGGGTCCTGGGACCAAACCCCAATGGATACCAAGGGACCATTGTACTATTACTATTACTATTATTATTGCAGTCAGCTCTTTGTAGCCATAGATTTTCTCTCCATGGATTCAAGCCTCCACAGCTTGAAAATATTTTTTTAAAAAAAGATAAAGTCCCAAAAGCAAACCATGATTTTGCCATTCAATATAAGGGGCACTATTTAACCATGCCATTGTATTTAATGGGACTTGAGCATCCATGGGTTTTGGTATCCACGGAAGGTCCTGGAACCAACCCCCATTGGATATCATTAATATTAATATTATCATTATCGTTTTTATTTTTGTTGTTGTTGTTGTTAGCCCTTCTATCAATGGATTCGGGCATTCATGGCTTGAAAATGTTTTAAAAATATATAAATTCCAAAAAAACAAACTTTGATTTTGCCATTTTAAACAAGGGCCATCATTTTACTACACCATTCTATTTAATGGGAACTGAACATCCATGGATTTTCATGTCCACAGGGTCCTGGAACAAAACCTCAGTAGATAACAAAGATCCACTGTATTATTATAAATTATTATTATTATTATTATTATTATTATTATTATTATTTCTAAAACTTAAAAACTGTAGGACATTCCTAATACATTCTGTTGAACATAAGCTGTATGTCAGACTATCTAGTTTTGTTAGGGAACTTGTGGCAAAGAGGTGGAAACCCCACATCAACCAGAAATTTGCCCTCTTAGAGCATTGAAAAAAGGTCTGTCTTCTCATTCCCTTCGGGGAATGTGTTTCACAGAACATTTCAGTTCAAGAATAAGCCTTTAAAAATTAATTGCCCAGGCTAATCTTTCTTCTTTTTTTCTGGTCAGCAAAACTAGCTTTTTTATTATTATTATTATTAACACAAACATCGACTCGGATTAGGAGCTGTTCTTCCATGATTAATTTGAATGTTTTATTAATGGCGACGGTGCCTCTTGATAGAAGGAAATCTGCTCCAGTGAGCTGGCTTTTTGAAAAACAATTCTAAAAGAGTCACTTGTTTGATTTTTAATCTCGAACATTTTTGATACTGAAATAATATAAATGTTAAGGGTCTCCCCTCTCCCCCCCCACAAAAAAAAACCTGTACAAAAAAGACATAAGGTCTATTTATGTGAGCTTTTAGAAAACTGCAGTGCATCTGCTGTCTTGGGTTTATATTCTTAGATGCAAAGTCTGTCTACATTTTGACCCATTGAGTGACAATCCAGTATAATGAGACCCTTTGGGGGCGGTAATGGAGGTTAAGCATAATAGTGGAAGACATTGGTAATATTATTGTTACTTAAAATTACATTACAAAATTAGCTGTTCTCCTACTTTACTGTGTGGTTTCCACTTTTGCTTTTCATGGTCATTATACTTTGTGATGGAGTTTTATGACCTGGGTGCAAACAAGCAAAGCAAAACCCTTTAACTTTTCCTTTGACTTTACTTTTTCTGTCGCTCTGAATTCCAATAATAATAATAATAATAATAATAATAATAATTTATTCATGTTTTCCTGCCTCTCCCAATGGATTGAAGCAGGATTACAGACTACATGAAGTTTTTCCAGGGTTAACTGTAACTTTGCATTCCCTCCTGGTCTAGAAGGAAATAAATTCCCAATGCAATAAAACGAATTTGATGCAAACTTTTGTGTGTTTATCTTTATGTGCATTTATTTGTGGGGACGAGATCCATAGCTTTCATCAGATTCTCAAACAGGGGTCCATGCAGGGTGTCCTCCTTTTCCAGGACATGCCTTACATTTCGACCTTCAGTCTGGGAGGAATTCTAAAGTGTCCTCCATGCAGAACATGATTCAGAAGCATGGATTCATATCTGTATTAGAATCTTTCATTTTTGTTTTGTAATGTCCTCTGTTTTTCCCCCCCTGAATGTCCAACATTTTGCAATTTCTTGTCCTCCTTTGCAGTTAGGACATCTGGTCACCCTGGGTCCATGGTTCCAAAAATGGTTTTATAAATTGCTCCAAGGCAAATCACAGGACAGAATGATTCTTCTTGGTTTCTTCTTTATCTTGGGGCATATCAGAACCAAGAGCCAGTGTGGTGTAGTGGTTTGAGCATTGGACTATGACACTGGAGATGAAGATTTGATTCCCCACTTGTCCATGGAAACTCTTGGTCAAGTCACACACTCTCAGCCCTAGAAAACCCCATGATAGGCTTAGCCTTAGGATCGCTGTCAGTCAGAAACACCTTGAAGGCACATAACAATAAATATCAGAACCAGAAGGTGAAAATCCAAATGTTGCTCAGGAGTGGGATAGGTTCAGATGAGGCAAATGGAGAGCAGTATGTGAAGAGAGTCCCAAAACTCAGTGGCTTATCTACTTTTGTGATGAAGTACTAGGGAGGCTGGGAAGCTTGTGTATGTATTTCTGTGAAAATAAGAGGAGGGGGAAATAGAAAAGCTGCATGAAAGCAGACAAAGTAGAAATGCAACTATAGAGTCTTGGAGGACTAGACCCAAGGGTCTAGTTTTTTAAAATAATGGGTTGGATCTAGATTGAACACATTCAAATCAAAGTGAGCAATCCATTCTTATTGTAACTAGTGTTCATAAGCATAGAAAGCAATGATCTGGATTGTGATGGTGGAGCTTTTTTGTGGTGTGGAATTGTGTTTTCTTTTTCTTTCTCGGCAGTTGCAGCTTTGCTATTTAGCTTCTTTCTTCAAGAGAAATGTGCTAAGCCTGTTCTTGGAGAGTTTGAGGGAAATGGTTAAAGACTCCTGCCTTTAGGGAGTTTTGAAAAAGAGCAGGGAATGGGTTTACATTCTCACTAATTAGACTTGAGTTTCTCCTTGTTTTCCAGTGAGGTCATAAGTGTCATTTTCTTTTCTATATAAGTCTTCATATCCTGCTAGTGTGGTATAATGGTTTGGGTGTTGGACTTGAGAGTAGCTGCGCTGTAGAATTAAAACAGATTGACATGACTTTAACTGCCATGACTCTATCCTAGATAATCTGGGCATTTGTAGTTTGGCATAAGACCATAAGAGGCATAAGACCTCTGACATATCAGGCTGAATACTTTACCAAACTACACATTTTGTATAATAGAGTCTTGGCAGTCAAAGTGGTGTCAAATTGCTTTAATTCTACAGTGCGGTTATACTCTAGGATTCCAGGGGACCAGAGCCCTACTACAGTACAGTAGCTGCGTAACATGTATTTTTATCCTTATCTATAAGTGTAGGTACATAGGCCAGCTTGGTTTTTTCTATATTTTCATTGTTTCTTTTGATATCAAAAGATGCATTCCTCATTGTCTAGAGGAAACGTTTGGAGAAACGTCAATGCATCCTGTTTTGTTCCTCCCCGATCTTCTACTTCTCCCCAAATCCTTTACACTTGGTTACATCTCTTCAAGCGCAGTTCCAAATACAGGACAGAGTTGTTTGCATATCAACAGTGGACAATAAACTGTTTTGTCACATTCAATTACGGATGTCAAAGAAATCGTGACAGCTTCTCTTATATATATTTATAAAAGCTGCAGAAAACACATCAATACTTGGCTAGAATGCAGTTGGAGATGCTTGAACGGAACATTGTTGTCTAATAAATTAATATTTTGGTCTTGCGATTTTTTAATTGGAAAATAACAGCTGTGCTTAGCTGGAGAGATTTCTTTCTTTCTTTTTTGTTTCCTCCCCAAGAGGTTTACAAGAGAATTGTACTGGAGGTTTTACAAGCTTTCTCATGGCTTGCGAAGAGAAGAAAGAGTTATGGCCCACATTACCTATCAGTCCCTAAAAGTTTGAAAAGGAACTATCAGTGCAAGGGATGACTCTGGGAAAACACATTTGAACACTGGAAGGGAAAGGTGAACATTCACTCACATCTAGAGGGAATAGCTATGAGGAGCCACTTTGGCTATGAGGACCCAAAAATAAATTGGATGCATTCAGAGTGTATACCTGAATAATTATTCCAATTATTTTAATCAGGATCTTCAATGTCTTCAAGATTTCCACTGTCTTCAATGAGGGTTTGTTCCTTAGTAAGTGTTTCAGATAGTACTTATAACATGGAAATGAAAGCATTCTGGATCAGACCAAAGAACTATCCAGTCTAGCTTTCTGTCCACATAGTGACCACCGCCAGATAGCAATGGTAAGCCTACTACCATAACGTAAATACAAATACCCCCTCCACCTCTCATTCCCCAGTAAGTCCTATATAAAGTGACCTCTCTTATGAAAGATTTTATACACACACACACACACACACACACCCTTTCCGACTAGTCGCTACTTCTGACCCTTACCTCCATCAGTTTATCTAACCTCCCTTTAAAGCTGTTCAAGTGAGCAACAGTCACTGCATCTTGTGGCAGTGAGTTCCACAGTTTGACTATACACTCTACAAAGAAGTGCAGTTGGCCATCCACATTTGCGGCTTTGACTTTTGTGGATTTGATAATTCACAGATTTGATGAACTCATGTTCTCTCTAGGAACCTCTAGGTCCTCCAGCACAACTCTATTGCTAACTTCTGACTAAAGTCACGCTGGAGGACCTAGAGATTCCTAGGCAGGTCTTGACCATAAAATTGCCCTGGAGGACCTACCTAGAGATTCCTAGAGAAGCATTCTTTCAAGTAAAAGTAAAATAATGTTTTTCTATTTGCAGTTTTTCCACATTCACGGGAGTCCTGTGACCCTAACCCCAGCAAAAGGAGAGGGTCCTCTGTACCTTTCTATGTCCAGAATCTTCTACCATTTAGCTTCAGTGGTTGACTCTTAAGTTCTACTACTATGAGAGAGGAAGAACAGCTTCTTCCTTTCTATTTTCACTATGCCATGCATAATTTTATATAAATTTATAAAGGCATAAGTTGTAAAGATGCTGAAACCTATTGGTATTAATGCCACCATCTCAGTGTGGTGCAATGGTTTGAGCATTGGACTGCGACTTTGGAGACCAGGGTTCAAATCCCAGCTCAGCCATGGAAACCCACTAGTTGCTCTTGAGCGAGTCACATTCTTTCAGCCTCACAACACTCTGCAATACATTTGCCTTAGGGCTGCCATAATTTGGAAATGACTTGAAGGCGCATGACAGCAACAATTCAGTTGGCAAGGTTTGCAATAGAAGGAAGAATCTGAATGCTTAGTGATCCCTGGTTTGAAGCAAAGAATATGGTCTGTTCCGCTTGGTTTTTGATGGACAGGTATGTCTGTGATGAACCATCAGGTAACATGTGAATATGCCTCACCAGAGCAGTCTACAAAAAGCAGTAGGCTTTTTTGGAACAGACTTCAGAAGACAGAAAACACACTGTTTCCCTCCTCCATTTTTTGTTTGTTTGTAGGTACATTTTTCAAAAGGAATCTAGCAAATGTTTACGTCTTCCCATGACTTTTGGCTCCAATAACATTTTAAAAGATCATGAAGTGTATTAAAAATATGGTTTAGAGTTTCTGACTTTTAATACTGTGCGACAATTATTCTTTTTGACAAAAGGGGGTTGCTGTTATCAACCAGTTCTGTCCAGGAGAAGAGCTTCTAACAAATTCTGGTGATGGCAGGACACACAGGAAATGTAAAGTTGAGAAGGTGCCTAAACTGCTTGACCGCAAGGGTCCACCAAATGCCCAAAGCATCAGCTGGCTGTACTCCAGTGTGTGGCACAGATGCTGTGGGCATATTTCACAGAGATCAATAAAATCAGTAGCTAGTTCATACCAATAGTCCTTAACATCTTTGTTTCTTTGGCTCCTTTGTTGATGGCTTTTTACATTCAAAATCCATGTGATTTTATATTTCCTTCCTGGCAATGATATTGTTATGAAGTACTTCTGCACCTGCTTTGGATGCATTTCTTGGTAGGTAAAGAAGCAAAATTCATAGGAGTTGTGGTGGAGGGCACTAAGCCAAAAGGTGGAGACGAGCAGGAGGGCATTTCAGATATATTGCCAAGGCTGCATCTATACTGTAGAAATAATACAGTTTGGCACCATTTTAAGTGCCATGGCTCCTGGGAATCTTGGGATGTGTTGTTTGGTGAGGCACCAACCCTTTTTGGCAGAGAAGGCTAAAGACCCCAGGATTCCATGCAGCACCTACAGCACTTAAAGTGGTGTCAAAGTGCATTATTTCCACATGTAGAGGCACCCAAAGTAAACCAGTGTACTCCTTTAGTCTGCTCCCCTCCCCTTCATCTGTTCAGGTAGCAATTTTGTTGCCTGATTTTGCCACTGATTTTTCCTGATATTGCGACAAATGATTCCTAATCAGAACCAGCAAACTTGCCCTGGAAACCAAATGGCTAAGCATGGTTTGTCCCAAACGATTTGTTTCATTTCGATTTTTATTTTTGGATTCTGGAAGCTCTTTATCTCTGCAGAATGGTCCCATTTCATATTGACATTTCCTGGTGAGGAAAAGTACAAAGAGAGTAAGGAGAAGAGAAGTGCAATTCCCTTTTCTTTTGACTCCTTCTGTAGGGAAACATCTGATTCTTTTTGATGGGGACTGATTGCAAAGAAGTTGCTTAGCTTCCCCGCTTTAGTCTTTAAGCCCATCCAGTGCCGCCGATAACAAAATGTGAGGCCTTTAATCAGACCAGATTAAGACTCTCTTAGCAATGTGAAAGGGTAACACTCAATCTGGAAATTAAAGGTAACATCAGAGGTGATGGAATGTGATTAATGAAGGAGATAATGGACTGAAGGAAGCTAACAAGAGAGGGCATTTGGCTTCTATGAGGTGAGCCCTGTGAATATTAGCTAAAGAATCCACTTTTATCCATTATCTCTACTGAAACAGATGTTTACAGATAGCAGCAGAGACTGTATGAGACCACACATATTATTATGAGAAAACACAATCATATTATAAGTAACGAGTATTCTCTGAAACCCTGGTGTGAGGTTCAAATCATCACATCTCTGCAATAGTCACAAAACAGTGTTGAAAAGAAAGAATGAAGACAGTACTAAATGCTCAGATTTAGCCCTTGATAGGCTTGGGATGAACCAAAAATTTGCTCCCGCAGACTTCTATGATTCATTCCACCCACCAAAACCTGCGCTTCTTAGCTTCTCTGTAGGACAGACATCATTTATACTCTATATACTGACAGATAACTGTGGGTGCATAAAAATGGGCACACTTGAAAATATAAATAAAGCACTCTTTAGTCAGAAGTCAGAATTTATTCTTGCTGTTTTTGTTGTGGTAGTTAAGGGCTTTCAAGTGAATACTGACTTCTGATGACCCTATCCTGATGGTTTTGGGGCAAGATTTATTCAGAGGAGGCTTGCCATTGCCTTTCTTTAAGGCTAAGAAAGTGTGACCATCCCAAGATCTTCCATGGCGGAGGGGAGGATTCAGACTCTGATCTCTTAGAGTACTAGTCCAACACTCACATTGCTACATAATGTTGACTCATGGGCAGAATACATTTGTATATGTTTTAAGTTGGATGCATTGCAAAAATGCACAGGGAGGATACATTTATGCAATATATGAATACATTTGCATATGTTTCCTGTGGCATACTTACCAAAACAAAGTACCTGATGGAACTAGGGACAGATCGGAAATGGAGGTGGGATGGGAAGGAAGTCCATAGGCGTGGACTTTATGGATATGTACAAATCACCATGGTGTAGAGGTTTGAGTGTTGGACTAGGACACTAGGGACCAGGGTTTGAATCCCCAGTTGGTCACAGAAACCGACTGGTTCACCTTCATCAGGTCACATTCTCTCACCCGCATAGGAAGGCAAGGGGAAAAAAACCCTCTGAATAAATTCTGCCAAGAAAACCTTGTGCTAGGTTCACCTTAGGGTTGCTATAAGTTAGAATTGACTTGGAGGCACACAATGTATCCCTAACATGTGCTTGGATGTGTATGTGAATTACGTATTCAGTTTCAGTGGCCTTCTTTGTAAACCTCTTAATTGCTGCATACGTAATTGACTACTGGGGGAACATGGTTAGGAGCATCTGAAGGACCTCTTTGGATAGCTGTTATGCATATGTTTGGGTTGCCCATGCTTTAAATGTACTAATGAAGTGATCTGAAACATGTCACACATGTTGTGGGATGTTCTGGAGCTGTATTTGTCTCTAGGGCCAGGCTGAAATGACCTTTCCATTTACCACCCTTCAGCCCATTCAAAGTACTGTAAAAAACAACTTCTTATGGTCAAGTTGTGTTGTGTGTATTTAAGTCATTTCTGACTTATGGTGACCCTATGGTCACCCTATCACAGGGTTTTCTTGGCAGGATTTGTTCAGAGGAGATTTGCCCTTACCTTACTCTGAGGCTGAGAGAGTATGACTTAGACAAGGTCACCCATTGGGGTTCCATGGCCAAAGTGGGTCTTCAGAGTCCTAGTCTAACACCTGAATCACTACACCACACTGTCTCTTTCCTGTGCAAGTACTTCCCTTGTTTTAATTTTAAAAATGATCTCTCTTTCTGGGACATGAAGAGAGTTTGTGGGGAAATAATGGTGACCAGCCAGCCATGCTAATGATGAGCTCCCTTTCATTCTTGCCTGAACAGAGCTTTTTATAAAAAAGTTAGACTGCAAATTATCCTGCAGAAAGCTAAGGCGCTGTACAGACCAGTGCCGTATACACAGCACACACAGCTGTGATGTTACTGCTGCACACTGTCTGGATGGGCGCGCGCAGCAGCAACATGGTCGCGCCACCGCAGGCAGTTTGCAACGGTGCTAAAAGGAGCCACTTTTCAGCGCTCCTTTTCTTTTCGTGTAGCCGCACCTTGCAATTTGGTTGCTGCGGCATGGCTACATGGAAAAGAGAGGCAACTCCTGGCCTCCTCTTTCTGGAAGTCTGTATCCCGCCTCAGTTTCCCTCTCCCCCTCACACTTTTCACTGTTGTACTCAGCTTTCTTCAGCTGCTACAAACAGAGTGCAAAGTGCAAAAGTACTTTGCATTCAGCTAACTAAGCTGGGAGGAAAGGAAAGGAGGAGGTGAAATTTTGCCCTTCCCAGGAGTCTCAGGCGACAGCAAACTGTTGCAGCAGCGCCTAGCTTGTTTGTTCTTCTTCGTTGATCATTTTTGCCATCTTGACAACAGTCTGATGTTACTTGACCACACGTGTCCCAGTTTTCATTGGTGAAATGTTGGAGGCTATAGAAATTGATTTCACCAAATCAACTCAGTCTAGCTCAGTGGTTCCCAACCTGTGGGTCGGGACCCCTTTGGGGGTCGAACGACCCTTTCAGAGGGGTCGCCTAAGACCATTGGAAAACACATATTTGCATGTAGCAATGAAAATAATTGTATGGTTGGGGGTCACTACAACATGAGGAACTGTATTAAAGGGTCGCGACATTAGAAAGTTTGGGAACCACTGGTCTAGCTCCACACTTGAGATGGAATTTGAAACTGCTCTCTAATGAGAAGTTTGCAGAGGTACTTGAAATCTTCTCACTGTAGGCTTGGGAGATGTTTTACGTATTCAGTACATGTGTATTCTAATGAATGGGTTACTGAGGTTACTACTCTAGTAACTACTTTAGAGGTGAGATTGATGTTAGAGTCTAAAAGCTGCTTCTCTGCAGAACGATAAGAAATTTAGGAAATTTCCATTTGTGTACATATGAGGTACAGTTTTTTGTGCACTGAAGTTTTCATATGATCTGGGTTACAACAACACATGAAGCGAGGAAAGCAAAGTAAATGAGTATTGACAAACCATGGAGTGCATTTGCACATGTGTACATTTTCATCAGTTTTTCCCCTCCAGAAAAGAACTTAATAGTGTTTTAGAGTTGATATTGCACCGTTGGAGAGAGGGAGTAATGCACATCTAAAAGCTCAACTACATCTTCTTTCCTTTTATCAAATTCTCTATAAATCTTTCATGACAGTTTATTTAACAGGGTGTCATTGCAACTGTATGGGTGATTGATGTGACCTGCGTAAGATCAACATGAAATGTTTGTAAATGTCAGCAAAATGTGACCATCAAGGAGTGAGTGAGGATGGCAAAGCAGTAAAACGGGAAATATAAAGAGCCCCCCCCCCAAAAAAAGGCCAGCCCAGAATGGGAGGGGAAAAAAACCCCCTTGTTTTTCCATTCCCCGCCCCCCCCCCCCCGTGATATAATTTGTAAAAACAAGTACATTATATTACTTGAAATTCATGCCACCAAGGAACATGGCTACTAATTCAGTCTTATTCATAGTTTAGTATTTTACCTGTGCCCTTCTCTATTTTCCTTAGTAGCAACAGCAACATTCCTTTTATGAAATAAAACCATACATTTTGGGTACCCACAGTATAATATAGTGGCCAAGTGTGTTTGGCCGAGTGTGGTTAAGCTACGTTGCCAATTTTCACATTGACTCACGATTGCTAGGCATTTAGAAAAGGACCCTTGAACAAGTGCTACCCTAATGCAAATTGTTCTGAATTATCCTTGATATGAATGTATGGGCACTAGAGTATCATTGTCCCCTTCTTCTCCATTACAATCTCCTTCCTGTTGCCTTCCATTGTGTTGGCTATCGTGGAATCATAGAGTTGGAAGAGATCACAAGGATTATCGCCCAACACCATCAGCCAGTCCATTAAACAGAGATCAACTGCTAAAGCATTTATGACAGGTAGGCATCCAACCTTTGTTGATACACCTTAGAACATCACACTTCCCCCCCCTTGCAACATCACACTGTTGACTCATGTCTAGTCTGTGGTCTATTAAGAGCCCTACATTTATTGTACATATGATTTATGTTCAAGTTGACTGACAGACCAGATAGCTGGTCATAGTCTGAGAGGATAGACAATATCTGAGCATCAAGACAGATCTGGTGACATCAGAGGTTTTAAAGGCACTTTTGGCCATTGATTTTGGCCTTCTATTTGCAAACCAGTCAATCTCATGTATAAGTTGAGGACAAGTTTTAGGGCCAAAATTATGGATTTTGATATGACTTCTGAATATCAGGTAAAACCTAGGAGTGTGTAACAAAGGATCCAAAGGATAAAGGAAAAGAAAACAATGCCAAAGAACCTACAAAATTCCAGCAGTCATAATTGTGTTTGCACTAAAGGCTGGATGGAAGAGAACAGAGGAGGAATCAGTGCTTCCAGGGCAGATTACACTTTTTCCTTTTACCAGAGGATAGTTCCTTTTTTTAATAAAAGGTAAAGTACGGTACTTATATCGACCTGTGGATAAGTTTACTCAGATTTTTGGGGTTGATTTTTTGACCAAAATGTCTAGCCTTATACATGAATGTATAAAGTATATATATATTTTTAAAAAGGCTTAATTTTCCTGCAGTGGATACAGTCTGTACACAAAACTCATTCTTTGGCGAGGTGTCTTTGAGTGAAAATTCCTAGTAGTCAAATATCCATTGAATTATAGACTGCTCCTCCATATTAAACAACACTAGAAGCAGTGGGAAAAACAGAATATAATGTACCACGGTTGAAATGTTGATGTTGCCCAAAAGTACTTAACTTTTTCAAACTGTTTTCACAGACAACACACTTATACACACACACACACACACACCTTGTGATAAAAATCACTGTTAACTTAAAGGCAAAGGTTACTACTTGGTATGCCTAATTTTACATGGCGTTATGCTGTGTTAAGATAGTTAATTTGGATAATTGACAAGGAACAGGTATGCTTCCAATTACCCCAGATATAGAAAAGTAAGCTGGACACGATTATTATTATTATTATTATTATTATTATTATTATTATTATTACTATTAGTATTATTTATACCCGCCTTCCTCCCAGTACAGGAACTCAGATGGTTGGTTACAATTGATACAGATGGTTGGTTACAGTTTGTGAGATGGAAAGACTATAGTTTCCTGTATTTACACCATTTGTTTGCTGGCTCCCTTCTGAAAACTGAAGCCCAGCTCTGTGACCAGTTTGGGCATGTTCCAGTTACTTGGTACCAAAGTCTAAAGGAAATACAGATATTTTACTTTACATCCTAAGATGAAGGACCAAGCAATTTGCCTGCTGACGAATTAATCATGTAGATGGAGGGAGACATAATAGGCTTAGCCTCAAATATTTATAATATATTAATATCGGTTTCTAATGTAAATGCTTTAAGCCCAAAGGCAGTATGGGAGAAGGATTTGGACACTATAATAGATGATGATAGATGGAAGCCGCTGCAGAAGAAATCCCAATGGATTTGGTGCTATCAGAGTTGAGGGAACCTGGTCTGAAAGCAGGGACGTAGCCAGGATTTTAGGAAGGGGGGGGGGCCAGACTAAGTGCCATCATTATAATGGGGCTTGGGCACGGCGGCACAGCAGCACACACCATTCATTTTTCTAATGGAAGGGGTGGGGGCCGGCCCCCAAAAACCCCCCCCCCCCCGCCCTTGGCTATGTCCCTGCTGAAAGTCATAAACCACTGAGATCTCACCCTTCTTAAACTATATAAATAAATATATTCCAGATACATTTTGAAGGTAATGCTCCAGGAGGGTATCAGATGTCCAGATTTGGTCATCTTACCTTGGCTGAGGTACATGGTAATACCAAGGATACCAAAGGCCCACTCTACTTTTCAGCACAATATTGTTTTATATTGTTGTTGATTTGTGCATTATGGTACAAAGAAAACTGTCAATAAAAGGAGCAGGAAGAGTATGATACCCATATGCTTTATCTGGTCCAGGGCTAGAGCGGATGTTTTGGATGTCAATTCCCACAATCGCTTACAATGGCCTATCCTGACTATGGCTTTGGGAGTATAAGTTCAAAACATCTGGAAGGCCACAGATTCCTTATGCTGCCCATCAGAAGCTACATTGTTGATTCTCACATTAAAAATCGGTATTATGTACTGCAGTGAACCATGTCTTCAAGTGACTTCTTCCGCTCTTGTGCACATAACCTGAAGCTAAAGCTGTCCATGTATCTAGGGTCCATTTTTGGGGTGTACACATGCTCCAACTCTTATTGCAAGTTTTATTCTTGGGATGGGTTGGAGAGAGGATGGGCAAGCAAGATGCTTCCTGCATAATTCTAGTTGTATTGAGGAGAAATGAAGGTTTGGCTGAAAGCACCAACTTGAGGATATTTCTCTGAAAACAAAGCAAGTGGATGTGAAAAGAAACATTTGTGAAAATTATCAGGAGTCAGTAACTAAAGTCTGTGCTTAAAAATCTGCAAGCTGGTCCTCCCAGAGCTGTAAGAGGGCAGCCATAAACTGGGTATGTTGGTTTAGCAGCTCCAATACTATACCACTTAAATATATCACTTCTTTTGAGTCTTAATGCAATGGAGATCACCCATTATGGGAGAATTATACAAACCTGCATTTGATGTCTGCTTCTGGCCTATCTTGAGAGGTGTCAAAATGACCTCCTCTGACAATATTAAATGACTTGGCAGACCTTGGAAGCATATTAAAAGTCATCCACATTCTATAAAATGGCTGGGGTTTGGTTGATAGGGATCTTCTGTCTTTGGCACTTAACTAGGTAGTTGCAGACTTTCCTTGCCCTGAAAAGTTATGACCTTTCCTAAAGCCTGAAACAGATTTTTGATCTCTTTAGTGTTTTACCCATTTAATTTTCCTGAATATACAGAGAGGCGGCAAGTCAGTCTGTATTGAAAAGATCAGGAGTGGAGGTCCTTTGGCCCTCCGGATGGTTGGGATCCATACCTTCCCAAATATGCTGGCTAGAGTTGCTGGAAGTTGTAGGACAAAATACCTGGAGGGCAAAAAGTACCCTTCCCCTGACATAGATAAATGTACTACATAGTTCACTCACAAGAGAATCACTTGGTGAAGGTGGCCATGGTTAGAACCAGTTCAGATGAAGCTGTGCCCAAATTCTCCTCCTCCTAGGAAAGGTGGAAATTACTTAGGACCACTCTCAATGTAGTTTAATTTTGTGCCAGTCTTGTGCCTTTGTTTGTGGGCTGGATCTAGCACAGCTGAGCCCCTTCATTCCCTACTCTTCTCAGCCCTTGATCTTAGCTAGCAAATCAGGTCTGCTACCACCTTCTTCTCTTGACAGATCTCTGAAAGAGGCTTGGAGAAGTGCATTTCTGCACCACTTTGAATAAGGATTGCACTGTCTTTCACTAGAAAGTATTATAGTGTTTGAAACACTACAGTCTTGGTCAATTTGTGTCCCTTTGTCTGATGAATACATAAAATGCATCCATAGTAATAAGCGCAGTGATGGCTTTTTCCCCATGACCAAACCTCCAAGCACTACAAATCACAAACTCCAGCACTAAATAAATAAATGGAAATTCAGAATTCAGAAAATTATTCATCACACTCCTTTCTCTTCCAACCCCTTCCTCCCCCCAGTTCTTGGCAGAAAAGAAAACAGCGAATGGATTGAACTGGCTGCAGGCCAATTCAAATTCTCAGTGGAAGTCAGCAGCTATGTTTGAGTTTATTTAATTGAAAATTGAACCTTAAAATGTAGTTTGTTTTGAATACTTGAGTAAATTGGTGTATGCACAACCATAGCTGTGCTAGAGACAGCTTCCCAGCAGAAGTTGCTGAACGTCCTTCCACTTAACACTTTCTTTAAGTAAGTGTGAAGTGCACAAAAGAGAGTTGCATATCACCACTGCAAGTCATTTGAACATTTTTGTTTGACAACTGCTTTGGTCAACTATTCAGGGGATGACCTGTTATTGATTTTTGTTCCCCAACTGAGAAATACTGCAGAAAGGGTAAGACAACAGTAAAGATGTTGATAGCTATGAGAAAACTACAGGCAGTAGTATCAGAGAAGGGGCAAGGTTTGCTCAGGCTATGAATAGTGATGTCTGTTTCAACAGGTATTGCACAGGTTTGATTGGGCTGGCAACATTTGCAAAACATTGTAGGTTGTAATGCTCATAATAAGGTCTTTGCTGTTGGATATACAAAAGGACCATCTTGCTCAGCATCTTGCTCCACTCTCTGGCTGACTACAACAATGATTTTGATCCTTTGGTCTTCCTGGTATTTTGGACTTTGACTCACAGAATCCCCAGCCAGCAAGGGCAATGGTCAAGGATTCTGGGGTGCTAAAATCCAGCAAAATGGGAATGCCAAGATCAAATACTATTCAACTAGGTGGCTCTGGAAAGCCCAAGAGAAGGATATGAGGGCAATAGCCATCTCCTACTGTTCCCAATTACAATTACTAGTTGGTAGCTTATTATTTATGAACAGGGGTTGGTGTAATCCCATGGATTCTTATTCCAGCTAGCAATGGATTCAATATAACACTATTCATATATATGACACTTTCCAAAGTATGTTTGTACCTTCAACAGAACAGGCCAAGTTACTTATATATTTTTTATGCAGAGCCAAGTTACTTATTGGCCAAGCTACTTATAATTTTTTTATGCAGTGCCATTAATGTGCATTGTGGAGCTTATAGTCTAATGATCAAAGTGAGGGAGGAAAGAGAGGGACACCAGGATAACAAGGGATCATTTTTGGAGAAACTAAGGCCCAAACTATCACACCGAGCATTCTGGTTGTCCCCTTACAAGCTTGTGAGTGTCTGGTAGCATCTCTTCTCTATTGGGTGCACAGTATTACACTCTTAATTACTCTTAATTGGTTTGGTACTTTCCAGACTTTGGAAGCAACATATTATACATAACTAGTTCCTTGTAATTAATTCCATGTAATCATTCGCTTTTGCAATTGCAGGGATAATTAGCTTTAAGGGGTAGCTTATTTTGCATTTAACTGCAAAGCCTTTTTAGGTCCCAATGTTGAGGAAAAGGTGGGATATAAGCAAAGATGATGATAGCAGCAACAGCAACTGCAACCTTGTCACCTTATCACCACATCCACAGGCTTTGCATTTTTATTACTATTCACAGACACATTCACAGGAATAAGTGTCTGTCCACAGGCACTTCATGCATCTGATGAAGTAGTCTCAGTCTATGAAAGCTTGTGCTATAAACTTCTTTCAGTTAGTCCCAAAGGTGCTTCAGTATCCTTTTGCATACCGACCCAGACTATTGCAGCTATGTTTTTGAATTCTTCAAACTTGCAGTTAATTTTATAGTGTCAGAAGTGTAGCCCTAGATGATAGTCAAAGAATATTGCATGGTTCTTGTGCAGTTGTGGGTGCTGAGGGGATAAATGCAGGGCTCCACAAACATGTCATCCTATGTAATCCTCCATTTCTCCATGCTACTGATTCCTCAAATTCTCTAGCAAAGACAGGGAGTTGTAGGAAGAGGTGAGATCGTACCTAAAGCTTTAAGGTACTGTAGTGCAAGAAATTTGGGGACCTTGGGGAAATTTCATGGAAGGGGTAACATTTTTCTTTTGGGGACAATGCCCTCATTTTGCTCTTCTCCGTCTCACAGCGACAGCCCTGCGCAATTTGTGCAAAGGTCTCAGTGAGGAAAGAAACAGTGAGAAAAATGTTCCCTTTCTTCTTCAAACGCGCTCCATTGAGACTTCTATAGGGTTCCTTTTCAGCAGAAGACAAGGAGAACTTAGTCTTTAGAAAGAATCAGTTTGACACCACTTTAATTGTCATGACTCTATTCTACCAAATCCTGGGATTTGTACCTTTGTGAGGCACTGGCACTCTTTGGTCGCAAAACGTAAAGACCTTGTAAAACTTCAATCCAAGTATTCCATGGGATGGAGCTACAGCGCTTACAGTGGTGTCAAAATGCATTGTTTCTACAGTGTAGACGCACCCTATGAGAGGCTTGATTCTCCTAGGCTTCTTTTTTCAGCTTTCAAACTGATGGGAAAATGAGACAAACCAAATTCAAGGTTGGAAATTTTTAGGGAAACAGAAATTGTCAGGTGTGCCTGTCTCTAAGAAAATCTGCTCCTACAGCATTCCTTGTAGGTTGGTCGTCTCTGTGAAGACATGGCATCTTGAGCTGCTTTCTGTTATTGAAATGCTACAAGATATGATGAAATCAGGTTTGCCATCTTAGTCTGAAGCAAATGGGTGATGTTATAATAATTATTATTTGTGAGGGTTACATCTAAATGTAGTCCCAGTTGGACAGATGCATGGAAATTGTGGGACTTGCATAACACTTGACTCACGAATCCCATTCATTTCTGTAGTTATATTCTACCTGGTACTAAAATTGGATTTGGTCCTGAATTTCATTCCAGCTTTATTTATCTGTTGTCTTCTGAGAGGGCAGTTTTTGTTCCAAACCATTTCTTTCTTCGCGTATCATGGGACCTCTGGATTCCCCCCCCCCTTTTTTTCTTCTTCCTTTTTATCAAGGCCATAATCTGCTGCTTTTATCCAGAGGAAGTTTTATCATCTGATTATCGGCACAGTGTAGGATTATGATAGAGATCATAAATAAATGCCATGTGTAAAATGAAAGCTACTTTGGATGCATCTTAGAAGACGTTGCATTGTTCAGTATGAGTGACTACGCCATTTCTTGTTGTGACAAGGCATCACATTAACAAGCCATGATAAATGCCCCACCCATCATGAAAGAATATCATTAGGTATTCTGTTTGTTAAGCACTTTTAATAATGTGGGGGGAAATTTCTGCCAGTCAAAATACTAAGGACATGATATTATGAAGTGAATGCCTCCTGGCTTCAAATTTGGCATTGCCTTTCAACTATACAGACACATAGTCAAGAAGATTAGACATTGGCATTAACAAAGTTCGATGGCCAGGACAAGTTTCTAGCTCTTATTGTGTGCAGAAAGCCAAGGGACACTTTATTATAAAGTTATTTTAATGTGTGTTTTAAATAACGTTAAAGTAAAAGGGGTGAGGGCATGCATTTAATGTTGCTAGGTTTTCAAAACAGAAATAAAGGACTTCTAAAATTCATGACAATCGGGAAGTACACACTGAGTCTCCCTTATTGTAAATGCTTGGAACCAGAGGTGTTTTCTATGTCACATTTTGGATTTTTTTGTTTTGTTTTTTGGCATTTTGGAATACCTGTATTTGTATATACATATGTAATAAGATATCTTGGAGATGGGCTTTAGGTCTAAACACAAAATTAATTTATTTTTCATATGATCCTGGGCTGCATCAATAGGAGTTCCACATTTATCTTTCTTCCATTAGATTGAAACAAAATGAAAACAGGGAGAAATGTAAGATGCTACACTTCGGCTGTGTACACTCTGCAGAAACAATCCAGATTGGCACCACTTTAATTGCCATGGCTCAGTGCTATAGAATTCTGGGAACTGTAGTTTGTTGTGGCACAAAGCTCTCTGACAGAGAGAAGGCTAAATGTCTCACAAAACAGCACTTCCTATAATTCCATAGCACTGAGCCATGGCAGTGGTATCAAACTGGATTATTTCTGCAGTGTCGGTGCAACCTAAGGGTGAGAAAATAAATTCTAAAATGCACAGGTTTAGGATGGTTGGTGACACCTGTCTTGGCAAGAGTACAAGTGATTGGGATCTAGTAGATCATAAGCTGAACATAAGTCAACAGTGTGATGGGATAGCTAAAAAAAATGATTCTAGGTTGTACCAATAGGAGTATAGTGTCTAGATCGAGGGAGGTAATAGTGCCACTCTATTCTGCTTTGGTCAGGCCCCACCTGGATTACTGTGTCCAGTTCTGGGCACCACAATTCAGAAAGGATGCTGAAGAGTTGGAGCATGTCCAGAAGAGGGTGACCAAAATGGTGAAATGTCTGGAAACCATGCCTTATGAGGAGCATTTTAGGGAGTTGTGTATGTTTAGCCTGGGGAAGGGAAGATTAAGGGGTGACATGATAACCATGTTTAAATATTTGAAGGGATGTCATATGGAGGCTGGAGTCAGCTTGTTTTCTGCTGCTCCAGAGACTAGGACACAGAGCAATAGATTCAAGAGGTTTTTCACAGTTGAGGAGTTCCTTACAATTCTTGACCATGTAATTCCATTTGTAACAAAATATTAAAAAACTAAGAGTAAATGCAAGTTGTAATTGTTTTCTGGATAAATTATACTTTGACTATATCAGGCAAACTTTTTTTTTGGCAAACCAGTTGCTCACAAAGGGCACAAAACTTGAAGGCTCCGATCCCTCCTCCTCCTTGTCTTCCCAAAGATTTTTGTGTGTGAAATTTACACATACATTGAGTTAAATAATTGAAGTTACTTAAATGAAACTATTAAATTTGAATGATGTTACTTCCTTATGAAATGTCAAAATATGAATATACATGAAGTGTAAATGAAAATATGCACACTAAATAAACAAAATATTTTTATTTATATACTATGTCAAGTGTGTGTGTGTGTGTGTGTGTGTGTGTGTAGGGGGTTGATGTCTTCATGTAGATATAATGGGGCTGTCCCAAGGGTAAAACATTTGGGTACCACTGTCCTAAGGTAACTGATCTCTAATCTGCACTGCAGAAATAATGCAGTTTGATGCTGCTTTAACTGCCATGGTTCAATGCTTTGGAATCCTGGGATTTGTAGTTTGTTGTGGTACCTGACCTTTCTGAATGTACAAGCAAACTATCTCACAAAACTACAAATTCTAGAATTCCATAATGTTGAGCTATGGCAGTTAATGGGGTGTCAAGCCACATTATTTCTGCAGTGTAGTAGTAGACCAAAGTGCCTTTCAGCATGTAAAGGGTGCTGATACTGCAGCTGGAAGAGATCTCAAGGGCCATCCAATCAAACCCCCTGCCATGCAGGAATACACAATCAACAACCCCAACGGATGGCCATCCAGCCTCTGTTTAAAAACCTCCAAAGAAGGAGACTCCACTACACTCCGAGGGAGTGTGTTCCATTGTCAAACAGGTCTTATTTCAGCTTTACGAACCTGTAGTTGTGTTTCAGAAATGCAGTGAAACTCTGACAGTAAATTGTGAAGATGCACATCTGGGCACTGGCAAGAATGTTCTGATGTGCATTGAGTGCTTCCCCTGTGCATTGGGCAGGCCAGGCCCTTCTGATCCATATTAAACACTTCTGGGACATGGGGCACTTCTGATGCACATTGGGCACTCCTGTTGCTCTCTAGCACTTCCTAGCCAGTGTTCAAACACACACGAGGTTGCCCTGAAGCATAGTGATAACAATTGCACATCAGAGATGTGACTCCGCAGTCAGTCGGTTGGCTACAGCTGCACTTCGGATGTCCGTATTGTAAAGCTATGACAGCCTCTACTCAATTCTATTTTCCACACATGCAAGTCCACTTATCAAGACACAAGCTCCATGCTGAACTCCAGCCATGATTTGTAAATAAAGATTAAATAATCACAATAAAAATAAAAGCGTTACTTGAGGACAGCCAGCCAAATTCGGCCCAACTGTGTGCAATTTTCTTTTGATTGGCCAAATGCTAAGCCTGGCAGCAGTTTGGCGTATAAAGGCAAGGAGTATTACACCCGTGAAATCGGCGCCCTCGTAAAGCACAAGGTTTTCAGACCATCTGGCTGCCCTAAGCTGAACCTGAAATGGTTCATCTTCAGCTGACAAGTTTTGAGTTGAAAAGAAAGCGTCAAGTTAAAAGTCTGATTGCGGCAAGTGTGCTTGGGGCTGCGCGGCGGTGGAAAGGAAGAACAGACATATGGAAGTAGCTTTCTCCAAGGTACCAGTGGGTACAGTTTGTGTGTCTCAGTGCGCCTGTTGGCATGGTTGGCAGCTCCGCTCCCCAAGAAAGGCATTGCTTTCAAACATGAGTAATTGATGAATTGTATGTAATATGCAAATGTGAATGCATAAATCTCCTGAATGACAGCTTAATTTATGTGAGCCTTTAAGAATGTGGGATTAGATTTTAATTAAATATCTTCAAAGACATCCTGACTTACTCAGTAGTGGTTTGTGCCCCCTCCTGTTCAGTGCCATAGTCTGGAGAGGGGGGTAGAGCAGGGTGGCAGACCTTATATTCACATCCATCGTGTGCATCCTTCCCCCATTCAAACATTTTAGCAATATTTTCAATGTGTGCTAAATGCTACATGCTTCTTTAGAAGGAAGCCTCACTAAATTCATCAAGTGTACAAAGAACGGTGGTCCGTGTTGAAGAAAGAGATGGTGTAAGTATGTAAGCATCTAAGTATTTTCTACCTCTCTTTTAATAAAGATATATGCTGCCTTTCCTTTGCAAGTAAAAAATAAATCAGATTAGTTTATTTCTCTGCTTATTTAGTTCCACTTAAAACAGATAATGGAATATGGATCAGCTTTGGTATTGGAAATGTGATTCTTTGCTAATTTTCATCTCAAAGGAAGCAAAAAGTCATTTTAGCAATTCTTGCTGCAAGACAATCTCTGAAAACTGTGATGATTATTTGCAATTCAGGACTTACTCTGCACAAAATTTGCACATGGTGGTTTTGCACAGAAAACAGCATTTTCTGTGCAGAAAATAACATTTATCATATTTGGGGGGGGGTGTTAATAGAGAATTGTGTTAGTATCACAGAAGAAAGATGGCACCTTTGTGTTAGTCTTAAAGACTAGCACTGAAGACTAACATCTGAAGACGCCAGCCACAGATGCTGGCGAAACGTCAGCAATAAACTCTTCTAGAACATGGCCACATAGCCTGAAAAACCCACAAAAAACTATGGATGCCAGCCATGAAAGCCTTCGACTTCAACAAAAATAATACAGATTTTTCCCTTAAAGATCTTAGAAGGTCTGGTCTTGTGCTTTTCCAAACTGTTTACCTCGAAATGTACACTGAAAAAAAAAGTACAGTAACTAATAATGCAGCAGAGATATACTTGCAATTATGCTCTTCATATGAGAGACGCATTCTCCTTGCATGACTGTCTTCAAACACAGCAACTATCTGGCCATCGCTAAAAACAGTTACCATAAACAAGTGCTTATTAACATGAAACTTTAAAAGTCAGATTATTTAGTAATAAGCTGGAAATGGGTTTCGTATAAGGAGGCATTAAACTTGTCTTGTTTATGAAAGAACTTCTTTCATAAACTGTTTAGAATAGAGAGCATGAAGGCTTAGAACAAGCCTACTGTATTTAAGGCGCAGCTTGAAAATAACCTCTTCAGATAATGAGAGAATGCATGCTGTCATTAGTGTTTACTTAAGGAAGAGCAATGCCCTCAAAATCCAGGAAACCGCAATGAGTATTAATGGAAAAGGAATCTAAAAATATATGGCCACCCCGCTCTGCATTACCCACATCAACCCCTTTAATAGAATTGCAGGTTGTATGTTAACGGCTTTATATACTTCCAAATGAGGCCTGTGGTAACCATAAGGCATCCATAATTCATCAGCCAAATGAACATGTGTCATTTTGCTTTGCTTGTCCATGACTTTTTCCTAGCTCAGCCACATTTTCAGGCAGGGCTCAGTTGGTATGCCAGATCTTCCATTCCGATTCCAGCGCCTCCGTTTTTCTGCTGTCTGACTCCCAACATCTTCATAAATGGCATTTCTTAGTCATAACAAATTTACTGTAATAAGATGGTAACACAAGGCATTTCATCACCATGATGTGACTCATCAGGCTAGTTAGATTGATAGAACGTTCCTAAACTCCTAAAATATGCATTACATCAGGCATTTGATATTATAAAGTTAGAAGTCCTATGGAGATTGGGGTGACCCAAGACATATGGCACGCTCTCTTCCATTGCACATATCATAATTTGTTTGGACTGGCATTTTAAACTTTCTTCAACACTGACCATAGGATAGGATCCTCTGGCATCCCAGAAAGCACCAGTAAAGTACAATAATCCAAGAAAGGGAAACATTTCAGTAGGGGCAGCTGAGGGCTGATACTACAGCTTCATCTTATGGTAGGGCAGCCAGTCCTTGAGGAACATTTAGTTGAAAGCTGCAGGACCTAGCTGTTACAATTTCTAAGTGCTTTTGTGAAAAGTCATTTTCCCTCCCTTCCTCTGAACAACCCAGTTTGCATGGAAACATCCTGATTTCAGCTTACAGTTGGCCCCCATATCTGTGGCTTTGACTTTTGCAGATTTGATTATTTGTGGGTTTGATTAATATGTTCCATCTAGGAATCTCTAGGTCTTCTGGCGCAACTCTTCCAGAAGTTGACCATAGAGTTGTGCTGGAAAACCCAGAAGGTCCTAGAAAAAACACTTCTCTAGACATTTGTAGGTTCTCCAGCATGATTCTATGACCAACTTCTGGCAGATGTTGACCACAGAGTTGCACTGGAAGACCTGGAGATTCCTAGAGAGGTGTTCTCTCAAGTAAAAAGAATAGTGTTGTTTTATTTGGAGTTTCCCCCCATATTCACGGAGGTCCTTTACTCCTAACCCCAGCAAATGTGGAGGGATCACTGTATTCTGAAAAGGTTTACATGCTGGTTGCAGCATATCAACAGTTCTGCAATAATCACATCCAATTTGTCAAAGGGAAACACCTGTATTTGTCGAGGAAGAGTCTCATAAACTGTGCAAGTGACAACAAAAAACAATGAAAATGGAGTGTGCTTCTCAATTTCTCATGGAGCAATGCCTGCTGCTCTTGAGGCAGGGAAGTTATTGGTTATGAATATCAGTAAGTAATTATTGTAGGATCTTGTGCTGCTTATATAAAAGATTGCTTACACGCCTAAGAAAGAGACATATCTGTGTTTCCATCTGCCGTATGCATAACAAGAGTGGGAGATGTGAGCCGCAGAATTTGTTAGCACTCACTTAGAGGAAGGTAATGACAAACCATTTTTTCTTGCCTAAGAAAACCCTGTATTGCCTCAGAAAACCCTGTATTGCCTCAGAAAACCCTGTGAAATTCATGGGGTTGCCATTAGCTGAAGGCACGCACACCCACATTCAGTAAAGTTTTCGACAAGATTTTAAAATTCATTATTTTGTGAAATACAAACCATTTTATTTCTGAGTAACAGTCAACGTCCCTTGTTGTTTTATAGGCCATTTTTAGGGATTTAAAATACTTTTAAATATATATATATATATATATATATATATATATAGACAAATTAGTAGCTGATTTTGATAAATCAATGTTTTATCACCCATACAACAACAATTCTTTAATTTAACATTAACACATTATTTCTAACAAGAACTTTTCTAAACATAGGAATAAATTTACCAGGCAGCAAGCTACTTCAGTTTAATTTCAATAACAAATTGAATATTGACTTTGGTAAGGAGTAGGGGGATAGTGGGGTGGTTTGGATAAAAACATTCACAGTCCTGCAAGTCAGATGCAAAACGTACTGTGTTCCTTTGATTCATGTAGTTATTTCCCATTACTTTTACATCTGAACCAACACATGTGCAAACCACTATTTGGTTTAGAGACCAAGTACAGAACATAGTTTGCTGATTTTGACATAATGACAAACAGTAGTCTGTGCTACAGAAGGACTAAGTAATTGTTTTGACTGAGATGCAATAGGAAACTATAATGTTCCACTACAAGAATCATTCTTGATCTACTCTCTTTTTTGTACCTGTGAGAGGAGAAATCTGGAATGATGCTTTGTTCAAATTATGATGATGATTAGTGAGAACAAGGAAGGGTTAGAAACAAGGCTTTTTCTGTTCCATAACTAAACTGGGATTGATTCAGATAGGCCTAGTCCAAGAAAGCCCGGCCTTGTGTTGCCACCATTTGCCTTAAGATCATACTTTTAAAAAGCTAGATTAGAAACTCACTGATAATTATCTAAGGTGGTGGAGTCCAGTGATGGTTTCTTCCACAATGGTTTTAGGATTATTGATTTTTAGAGAGATTGGAATATAGCCCTCTTTCAAAGAACCATTTACAGTATGCACCACCCAAGTGGCTAACCCTTCTCTGGCAAGTTTAATCAGATGGACGTTAATATCAACGTGGTTGTCCCCACTTCGCCAAGCAACTTGTCCACATTATCATGTAGGAAAGGGAATATTTTGTTCTCATCCTTCAAAAGCACCAGAGGGGAGGAAAAATTCATGAACTTAGGCCTTACCCCCGCTTGCTGTCATGACAATGAACCATGTTATTTCATTATATCTATAAACTGAGCCTTTGAATGTGAACATAAGCATGTGAGAAGAGGGGAGAGAAGATGTGAGGACAGGAGACATGTGTAAAGACTACTGGTTAATGCTAAACTGTGTTTCATTCTGTGTCACATAGCATTTACAGTGCGCCCGCAATATACACAGGCATGCCTTTTCGTGGCGTCCAGCATACACTGGAAGCTGCACCAGAAAAATCCCTCATGTGCCCTGGAAGAAGTAATGGGGCACGTGCCCACAGCCTTCACCCTGCACCGCGCTGTGGGCACAAGCCCCATTACTTCTAATGGGACTCGAGCATACACAGTTTTCCCCTAACATGGTGGTGGTGGTGGTGGGGTCCGAAACATTATAGTGAAGTCATGAGTGAAGTGGTTTACAATGTGTAAGCCAATTGCTCCCAACAAACTGGGTACTCATTTTATTGACCTATGGAAGGATGGAAGTCTGAGTCAACCTTGGAGCCTTGGAATCGAACTCACAACCTTGTGGCTGTAGTACCAGCATTTAACCACTGCGCCATGTGTGCTACTTGTACAATAAGTATTTTTGAGACATTCTCCAGTCCATTTTACATCAACGTTCCCCACCCTGGCATTCTTTAGAGATATTGGACCATGAGTGCCGTCATTCCCTACCAGCATGACCATTGACCATACTGGTTGGGATGATGGGGGCCATAATCCAATACATTTGGAAGGTACCAAGTGAGGAAGGCAATTTTATGATAGTTTTGAGGGAGTGTATGGAGGAATCAACCTCCGCCCATATAACTCATCATGGCTAGTGTTTTAAAACAGGATTATAATTCTAAATGCTTTCCCCAATTTCTTTTCTTTTCTCCTTTGCTGTTAGTTGCACATTATGATTATAATTTTACCAAAAGGGAGAAAATTTGGAGAGGTGGAGGGGACGGTTATTCTTGGCAAGAGGCCTAAGGAGAAAACCTGCTGAGTTTAATGTGTAAATTATAACCTGTGCAGTTATGAAGAGTAATTTTTGTGAAATGCTCACATAACCGTGAGATTCCTGAGGAAGCTGTCAGAGAGTTTGCAGTCTTCAAGGGCTAAGATTAATTGAAAAGCAGCTTGTAATACATTGCATATCTGAAGGCAAAATGAATAGTTTAAACTTGAATAACAGCCACTAATCGTATGGAAGAAGAGGATTAGAATAGAAAACAAATGGACTTTCGTGCAGAGGTTGACAAAAAGAGGATTCTTAAGCTCTTGACTTCGGAAGACTCCAAACTTGATTCATTTCCCTGCAAGTTAATGTAAATGAGTCATAATACCAAAGCTGTCATCAGGTGTGACTCTTTACCCTGATTTTTAAACTGAATTTGTCTGGCTGACTTTCAGATCTCTCAGGCAACCAGTATGTTCAGCCTATGAACAGGAGATACACACACATACCATACACACACAGTGAAAAAATTTTTAGTGCCTAGAAGTGGGAGGATCTTGAGAAATATTTCTGGTATTTTGTGGAACCACAAAATTATATACAGTGGAAGCTCGCCTTACGCGGGGGATCCATTCTGGACCCCCCGCGTAAGGGGAATTCCGCCTATGCTTGAGCTCCATTCAAGTGCATAGGGCTCGTGTGTGTGGTGTTGCACGTGCTCCATTAGCACACGCCCCATTCATCCTTGCGCCCCGCACACTGAAAACCACGTATAGCGCACCCACGTATAACACAGGCATACTGTACACACACACACACACACACACACACACACGGGTTCATGTGCTCGTACTGGCATTGGATAATGTAAAATCAATGTCATGATGAGTAAGACCCTTAGGGGCCCTTCATACTTACCTTTTGGAAAAACAGATTCACATCTCCATGCTGATCCAGAACTGATTTAGAATTGGTTTGGTGTTCCCACTAAGTTTACCACAATCAAATCTCTCCATGTCATTTTAACTCTGTTGTCATTTGCATTTGATTTAAAACGGAGTCACCTCACTTTTCGGGAATGATGCAGTGTGATCCAAACAGATTCACTACCAAAGATGCACATCATTGCAGCTCTTAAAAAATAACAGCTAAGCCAAATGCACCCACATGCACACCACAAATGGCATCAGTTACTATCAGGGAGAGTGAACGCCATGGAAATAAACCAGTTCCAAACCAGTCATCATGGGGTTTTCTTGGCAGTTTTCTTCAGGGGGGGGGGGGGGGGGGTGCCAGTGCCATCTTTTGAAACCAAGAGAGTTTGAGCTGCCCAATGCCCAAGGTCAACTACTGGATTGACATGACCAACCTGGGATTCAAACCCTGGTCTCCAGAGTCATTGTCCAACGCTCAAAGCCTTTCAGAATATGACTTGGACTGAAGAATCCTTAATATGGTGGACACTTTCAAATTGAGGAGTGTCCTCTCATAGGCTAAGAGCCAGCTTGGTGTAGTGGTTTGAGTGTTGGGCTAGTCTACGAAAGCTCATGCTGCCAACTTCTTTCTTTCAGTTACTCTGAAAGGTGTTACAAGATCTCTCTACATACTGATTTTACAGACTAACACGGTTTTCTTTTGGTAAACCCATCTTTCATGAATCGGTCTCATCCACTTTTAAGGCAGTCTAAGCTAGCAGCTGTTACTATATTTTTATCAGGGAATTCTATGAATCAATTGTGCATAATCTTAAAAAGAAAATGTATTTCTTTGTCTGACCATAAGCATGTCTGCATTCATAGGTGCTGAAAAATGGGTCAGATCCCAGTGGCTTTTGTGCTGTTCTCTTATGCTGATCTCAGTGTAATCAACAAGATGTACTAGTGGGTTGTTTTTTCTGCCCAACAATCAATGGTATTAGAGTTAGGTATCATATAAACTAGGCTGCTAGGAAGAGTTGTCTTTTCCAAACATTGGTGTAAACACTGTTCACTCAGATGTTTGTGCTAACTGGATATGGAAGGCTTTGGAAGCAAAATGTGTTTTGAATCCAAAGACACACAAATAAGTGGTTACATATGAAGAACATACAGTGTTAATGGTCATTGGGAGGTTTTTACTTGCTTTGTTCACCTGAATGCTCTTTTGCTAGCAGTATATTTTAATGTCCTGCTGATCAAAATCCATAAAGTTGTCAGGGACAGGAAGACCTGTTGATTTTGCTTTCTCCCATATTTGGATTAAACCTCAAATTCTTTCCGTCCCACTATATTTCCTGGGATTGATGTAATTTCTTATCCAGTGGCCCCTCCTTGCTAAACCTCAGGGTGCTTCTACACTATAGAAATGATGCTTTTGGACACCACTTTAAGTGCTGTAGTTCCCTTTTATGGAATCCTGAGGTTTTCAATTTTACATGGTCTCTACCTTTTCTGCCAAAGACTGCTGGTTGTCTCACCAAACTACAAATCCCAGGATTCTGTAGGATGGAACCACGACAGTTAAAGTGATGTCAAACTGTATTATTTCTACAGTGTAGATGCACCCTCAGTAGGCTTGCACTGCTGCTGTTGATTCTCTATAAACAGTCAAGATCCTGATAGAATCAAAAAATCATAGAGTTGGAAGAGACCCCAAGGGCCATCCAGTCCAACTCCTTGCCATGCAAGAACTCAACGCACTCCCAACAGATGGCCATCCAGCCTCTGCTTAAAGACCTCTAAGGAAGGAGACTCCACTACACTCCGAGGGAGTTTGTTCCACTGTCGAACAACCCTTACTGTCAGGAAGTTGCTCCTAATCTTGAGCTGAAATCTCTTCCTGAAGCTTGCATTCATTGCTCCAAGTCCTATTCTCTAGAGCAGCAGAAAACAAGCTTGAAACAAGGCTATCATATCACCTCTTATCCGTCTC
Source organism: Sceloporus undulatus (assembly GCF_019175285.1). NCBI lineage: Eukaryota > Metazoa > Chordata > Lepidosauria > Squamata > Phrynosomatidae > Sceloporus > Sceloporus undulatus. The sequence goes on along the minus strand of NC_056528.1, from coordinate 44,598,398 downwards.
TTCTTCTGGCTAAACATACCCAGCTCCCTGAGTTTCTCATAGGGCATGCTTTCCAGACTCTTCACCATTTTGGTCACCTTGCTCTGAACACGCTCCAGCTTGTCAACATCCTTTTTGAATTGTGGTGCCCAGAACTGGACACAGTATTGTAGGTGAGGCCTGACCAATGCAGAATAGAGTGGCGCTATTATTTCCCCTGATCTAGATACTAATCTTCTATTGATGAATAACCCTTCCACGCTCTTTCCAGCCTGTAACAGCAGCAGACTAAGTTGATGTCCGCATGGTTATGTTGCTCATTTGCAGCAGTAACTGCTTAAATCTGTGCAAACCTTTAAAACATATTTGCTGCGATCCACTTAGGCAAGCCCTGTGAGTGTTTTGGAGGGATCCATCTTCTCTCTCACCCATCCTCAGTTGTTGCTTATGCAAATCTTCCCCACTGTGTGCATTGGTAGTTGGCACTCCAGTCTTGGCTTCTGTGTTCCCATATAATAATAATGCATTTGCCTCATGAATATGGGGATGCACACATTTCATTATGAAATACAAGGAACATAAATAGTGGACTGGCAGCCAAGATGACCATCTGCCACCTGTTACTGGGAGAAAGTAACAAAGGAGAGAAAGTTAAGAAATTGGTTTGGCCCACTTTGCGTCTGGTGTGAATCGAGTTCAAATAAATTGATAGTACTGGTGACAGTGAGGGCCAGTTCATACTCAAGAGTTTCCCATCATCCCAGTCAATTATTTTTTTTCCCTCCAGACCATCTTGAAATAGTTTCTGAAGCTATGTTACTATTTGCGGAATTGGAGCCTTTGCTGCAAATTATTATTTATCAAGATGATTTATGGGCTTCTTAGGTTTCCTTACATTTCTTTAACAGTCCTCGATTTTTGTCTTGAAGCCGCATATGTTAAAAGCAGCAGTTGCCCTCATGCGGAAAGGTCATGTCTTCTGCTTGAAAGCAAGCATTCTTAGTTGGATAATGAAACCGCTGGAAGAGCTCCTGAACACTGGAAGACAACAAGATATGTCCTTTTAATTTTTGTACTTAATAACAGACGTGCATCGCTTGCATTTGCCTTGGATAAAAGCAAATAACATTTATATTAGGTTCCCCCCCTCCGCCAAAGATGGTTAGTTTTAACAGTCTTTATTTTAATGACTGGCCTGCTGAGCTGAGAAACAAAGCCCTTTCAAGGGGCAGGAAATCAATAGCCACAAAGAAACCTTAAAGAAAATGAAGGCATCAAATGTAAATAACTGACAGAGAAATTACTGTTTTGGGGTGCAAGAAAGTGCATGATAGATAGCAGATTCAAGCATAATGGAAGCATAAATATAGAGATATATAAAACACACAGAGATATGTGCTTCCTTTTTCTAAATCAAAGCTTCTAGTATTCTGTTTTTACATTTTAAAGAGTATTCAGAGATGGTTTACATTATTTTCTTTCCCCGCAAACCAATGTAAATATTTGAGATTGTAAAATTTAACCCACTGACGGTAAGGGGCAATGTGTATTTTATGTGTCTTGGATGATATACCTCCCTCTACTCTCTTTTGCTCAGTTGTTTAGTGATGATGACAATGATGATTATTTAAAACATTTAACATTTACCAATTGCTCCACGCTGAGTAACAACAAACAAGCAATTGCTACTCTGCCAATGGTTTTACCATCTGAAAAAGCCAACTGAACATGAAAAGGGGCTGAAGGACTAATGAAAGAAAGAAGGAAATCCAACAAAATTCAGGCACTGGTTCTTAGAATATATAGTCTTTTTTTATTTGCTTAATTCTTCCACACAAATGTACATCCTGGTTCTTCCATGTTTTCACCCCCCACCCCCCAAACTTCAACAGTACCATTTAGCACTTGGTGGGAGAAATAATTTTGTTGCTATTCCTCTGCTAAAGAGTGGAACAGTATTTACTGAATGTACAAATCATCTCCAGTGTACTCATTGTACATTGCACATGAACAAATTGTACATTGTACATGTACAAATTGTGCATGGTGCATGTACAAATTGTATGGAATGTGCAAATTGGCTCCAAGTCTTTTGTGAAATTAAAAGACCCTGGAAACATTACCAAGGGAAATATGACTGTGCTAGATGTTGCTTTTGTCCCTTGTATACCATGGTAAAATTATTGAGAAATTTTTCACAAGGGAACATTATTAAAGTGTTGCTAATATTTTTGAAGCCTTACAAACAAGGGACATATAGCTACACTGACTGCCATTCAATCTGTTTCCTGGAAGAATCTAAAGTGTTGCTTATGACCTTTAAAGCCCTACAGGTTCTAGGTCCAGACTTTCTGAAAGACTAAGGGTGCATCGACACTGTAGAAACAATGCTGTGTAACACCACTGTAAGTGCTATGGCTCCATCCTATGGAATCCTGGGATTTGTAGTTTGACAAGTTCTTTAGCCTTCTTGTGCTGCCAAGGAGAGCTGGTGCCTCTCCAAACTACAAATCCAAGGATTCTGTAGGATGGAGCCATGGCAGTTAAAGTGGTGTCAGACTGAATTATTTCTACATCCTACAAATCCCTGGTGTGAGCCTGTCTCAGATTTAAGATCCAAGAGGGAAGGCTTTTTCTCAGTCCCACCACCATCGCAGGCACATTTCATGAAGGCACAGGAGGGAAACTTCTCAATGGTTATGTCTGAATTGTGGAACTCCCTCCCTTGGGAACTCCAATTGGCCTCCTCTCTGCTGTCTCCTGCCCACAGTTAAAGACATTTCAATGTAGGGAGGCATTAGACAGGAGAATATTGCACCAGCAAATCGGCTGGCATGGTCCCGGGCTGAAAGTTTTGAAAAAATTGGTAAGGTAAAGTGTTATTGCACACCTCCATGCTCAGTTCAGAAGCATCGCATCCTGACCTTAGCCATCCCAAATCCGATCCATCCTTCTCCTATCCTTTGCAATGAACAGTTAACTCCTGTTCTTTGTGAAGGATGGGGGGAGGCTGGATGAGGTTCAGGATGGCTAACATTGGGATGTGATGCCTCCAAACTGAGCACAGAGATGTGCGATAACACCCAATCTTAGCAAATTTTTCCAAAAATTGATTTTTTGAAATTTGACATTTTTTTAAAAAATTTGAAAAATTTCAGGCTGGTCGATTTGCCAGTGCAATAATCTCCATATATGTATGTATGTTGCTGCAGATAGAGCATTTAATGGGAGTGTGTGTGTGTGTGTGTGTGTGTGTGTATATATATATATATATTGCTTTTAACCTGCATTAGCTTGTATTCCATTGGATTGGATGCAGATCGAAACAGCAGGATAATTGAATGGAGGAAATTCTGAATGATTCCCTACTTAAGCAAAAGTCCTGCCCAACATTTAAAGTGTGGCTAATTGTATATTTTCTTGGTAGGTAAAGGTAAATGTATTCCTAAATCAGCTTTTAGGGCATATCTGCCCGTGTGTCCCATCTGCTCTTTAGATACGCTTTCGGTGTTTGACCTTTCCTTTCTGTTCCCCTCCACCTTTTGGCTGCAGTCGTGGGCCATTTGTGCATGTAAATGTCTTTTAAGTTTGGGGATATTTTGCTTAAATTAGGCATGTGGGCAATCTCTGAATTGGAAATGCACTGAAGAATGTTAGTTAACCAGGCATTTGGTTTTCTTGCATTCCCCCGCAGTCTCTAACATGCTAATAATATGGCTTCACTCACCTGTATAAATAGCCTTCCTAAAACTCTGAACAATTCTGCTGGTGAGCGTCGCAGGAAGGGGTCATTATTTGCAAATATAATAAGGTTGTACCAAATACCATCAAAGATACAAGAAGAGAAGTTGACAGAACTTGATCGCTGTTAACTCCCTGCATGGCAAAGATGTTTTTTTCAACCTATCCAGAGTTTTCTACTAGTCCTAGTTTTAACACAGATGACCCTTGCTTTTGCTGTTGTTAGCTTGTTGTATACTTCAAAAACGATTTTTGAAAATACATGTTTTAAAAATAAGTAAATAACACGCATGATCCCATCAACATATATAAGTGACTCCTTGCCTCAATATATTTAAACAATATCTTTCTTCCAGGCAAACTGTAGCAGAGCATTTGTTGTTTGTCTTATAGCAATAATATAATAGTCAATCAGCATCTGTCCTCCAGTTTTCTCAATCGGAGCAGAGCAAACAAAACAGATTTTTAAATGCTGGAGAAAGGATTTGGACGACAGACGAAGTCATACAGAAGCTTATTATGAATCCCATTTTGGAAGAAAGGTGGGATAGAAACCCAAATAAGTCAATAAACATTAGACATTCTCTCTGGGAATTTTCATTCTGTGAGTGAAGAGGGCAGGGATCTCTAACAGAGAGTCTTTAAACACCCTTCATAGATTACAACTTCCATAGGTCTTTGGAAGAAGCCATTACCACTGAACTAAGAAAGAGTGGGAAAACACTGGAAGTGCCTTTCATCCCTGACAACCCTACTGTTGTTGAAGAGTCACTTGTCTTTCTGACAGCTGTCAAACATTTTTTGGGTGATGATGCTGGAAAGATCTACATCCAATAGTCTACAAAGTGAACGCATCTTCAGAGGTGGACTCTAAGCCACTTCAGTAGAGATGGATAGATCTGACACAGAAGCCTAAATCTCTCACAAAACGACCGTTCCCAGAATCCCCTATCATTGAGCCTGGGCAGTTAAAGCAGTCTCAAGCTGGATTATTTCTGCAGTGTGTTTTGGACCTTAGTCTTGTTCTTACCAAGATTCCTTAGATTTTAAAGATCAAGCTTTTTCCATCCTGTTTCCCACTTGGTTTAATCCAAAAAGATCCAAACTGACATTCATGCTTTCTTTGTGTGCATTTCCTCATGTTTATTTTTGTGCACGTTTTCTAAATGAACGCCTTTTTTCAAAGTGCCGTTGCTGCAGTGCAGTTTCATGTACATTTTCCTTAAAACTATGGTTTTTTTTTTTGCAGACCTTTGCCTAATGTGCATACTTTTCTACATTTTTCTCCAACAACTTGCAACATTTGGATTTGAGTATGAAACTGCCTTGGTTTGCTAGTAGTTGCTAGAGACTACAAACGGTTTAACTCTGTAAAATAAGTACCTTGGCGGAAGAAATTTCCTACCTAACCGCAAGTGTAAATCTTCCCATGGACATTACATAATAGATGACAGTAAAACATTGGACTGTTTTATCCAACTCTAGTCGGAGGCAAGCAGTCAAGTGCTTCTAAGACATAAATAGCCCTTATGCCTTACCTTCATAAATAATTGACTTAATTTTTTTTGTAAGGTTAGCACTTACAATAAAGTATGCATCTGTCTTCGAGGGAAGTTTGGTAGTTAAACATCAGATGGGGGAAAATGTGTTTGAATATGAGCTCTGCTTATTTAGTTGGATGGCAGGCGACTAATACACATTCTGGCTCTCTTCTTTTTGTTTTACATTTGGTTGAGTTTATAGGGTCTGAAGATAAAGTTATGACACAGTAGCATAATAACCCGCCAAACAGTTTTCTTTTGGTTTTTAAACCATACAACCAGATTGTCTAACCAGTTAGAATTCTTAATGGAAATCAATGGGACGACTCCATTCGGTGAATCAAAAGAATTGTGAATCATCGTCTTGTTGGTCCTGTGATGTCTAATAGATTAAATCTGGTAGCTTAAATCAATGAACCTAAAACCATATGCTTTTGTCCTGGGAAATAGTTAACATTACCTGTTTTGTATTTTTAAATGGTACGTTCACAAAAATAATGTTAAAAATAGTGGTTTTCAGAAATTCATATTCACATGTATGTATTCTTTTTTAAAGGTCAGATCTGGATAAAGTTATTTGCGACTGAGTGCAATGAAAAGAAATGGAAAGTAGCACTGGAATCCAGTCTCTCTCTGCATGGGCCAAATAAAACATCCTCCCCTGTCTTCTCGGTGGGCAGCCCAGGTGATACATGGCCCAGTCCCCAGTTCTGCTGGGAACAGTCTGGACAATGTCCAGCCCATCAAACACTGAACATGGGGTATACCCTTCCCTATAATATAGGCCCCATTCATACTGGCCTAAAAGACATGGAGGGAACTGGGATGATCCGGATGCCCCTCCCCCGAATCGCTCCGTTAGCAAGTGCCCACTACAAATTGAAATTGAATGCATTTTGACAGAAATCGAATGCATTCTGTAGATTGGCCGCTGCCAATCAAGCTATCGTCATGGTGACGTTTGCAGGGCATCAGGGGAAGTGTCCTCCCTTTTTAAAGAGCCAGGCACAGGGGTTTCAGCGGCTGAAGCAGGGAGAGAGATGCCTCTCTCTCTCTCTCTCTCTCTCTCTTTTTTAATAAACCTGTGGGCTTTTGGGTCAGATCTGCCCCTGTCCCAGGCAAAGGATGGGATTGCCATGCTTTTTTTTTAATGCTTTTAAAAGCAACATTAGCTTTCCCTTTGCTTCCCTTGCTGTATCTGCTCAAGAAGACAAATCATTCGCATATTTGCTCAAAAATAATTGTTAAAAATGTAACACTGATTGTTTGCAACATTTGTAGCTTCTCCCTCTGCAGAAAGCAAGTGCAAGCCTGGCTCCATCTGCCTCTGGAATATAAACCATGCGCATGTGCGCTCAAAAAAAATTGTTAAAAATGTAACATTGTTTGCAACATTCTGGAATATAAACAATGCGCATGTTCGCTCAAAAAAAATTGTTTGAATTTGAAAAGGGGGGGGGGGGTTGCCTGACATGAGCTCCGTTCATGACCTGATTTTTTCCTCCTGCAAGGGAAGGAATGCCCAGTGACAGAGGGCTTTGGGCAGGGGATGCAGGGAAAAGAGGCTCCTAAAGAATGCCTTCCCTTGCTCCCTTCTTCCCAGGGCTCTTTCCTCCTCCCCCTCCCCTCCAATGAGGGGAGGAAATGCCTTGCCCTTTGCCCACCCTCTGACCTAAATCCCTCCCTCAATTTGCCTCGATCGTGATCGAGGCCAAAGTTCTCATTCCCAGGACCCGGGGTTTTTAAAAAGAAACGGTATTTGCGCCGATTTCAAAAGACCCGCGCTAGGGGCCATTTAACACGGAACGGGTGTGCAAGCCCCGGATTCGCTTGTGTGAGATTCGGGGTGAGTAGGAACTTCACGTGATTGAATCGGTTTCAAAACCGATTTTTTTTGTAATGTGAATGGGCCCATAGTAAAATAACTCAACTTTTGTTCCAGTTCTTCTTGGAAGACTCAGAGCTCTCTGTTATTACACTGGTCAGCTATTTGCAAGTGTGATTCATGGTGTCACTGCAGGCAAATTGCGCAGCAATGCCAGGCGGCACAGTGGAGCAAGTTTGCAAACAACTGCCCTGTGTCACAATAGAGAACATCAGGGCAGCTTCAGGACCAAAATTCTCCAGATTGTTCCCAGAGCCTTAGACACAGCCCTAGACATGTCTCCTCTGAAGTAAATCTAACTGATTTCAAAAGGACTCAAACCCATCCCAGATAAGTGTAGAGATGTCCAATTCTAGGGCAGGGATGGTAGGATCTGGCTGCTCCTCAAAGTTGGTGGTAATGCTGAGGTCTGGGAGAGGTATTTGGCTTTTGCTGGGGCTACACTATGATACTTGGATGCTACAATGCAAGTCTTAACAGATTACAGTCACCCCTTCTTTCTTGCGGACTTGAGGTCCATGATCTTGAATATTCATGGAGAGGCGACCTCCATTATTTTCAATGAGGTATGCTACCGCAGTGTGCACCCTGCATGCGCTTGCAGGCACACACCACATTCAAGCCTATGGCGTTTCTATATAGGTGAGTCTCTGTTTTCACGGGGTGGTGGTGTCCCAGAACGGATCCGCTGCAAAAACGGAGGGTCGATTGTATTCCTCTCTCTGCATTCCCCATTAGCTTCTCCCCAAATTCTATGTTCTTCTTTTGAGGGTTTGTTCCCTTCTCATTAAGGCTCCCCTTTACTTTACTGGGTTTAGTAATTTATTCCCAGATTAAAAATGTACTTTTTATACCTCTTCCATTTATATAAAAAATAAACAAATAGCCAGTGCAGATCTTGAATGTATTCTATTTAAATAGTCAAGTAGGTCAGGCAAACGAAGTATAAAATAGCCTCACAACCATAGTTTCTGTCAGTTGAGTAGTCAACCCTTAAATTGCTTGTTCCGTCAGCTCTCTCTCTCTCTCTTTGACAATGCAAATAGAGAGGTTAAATCTTTATCACAAGTATTTTATCATCATAATGGATACAATACTTTCCAGTTAACTACTGTACTGTAGCATAGTTTTTGGGAGATCAGCTGTGATGTGCAAATGTAAGAGGTTTAAGGTTCAAGCTTTCCCTAACTTCTCTTGGTCCTTTCTCCCTTGACTGCTCCAAGAGAGAGTGCTAAGTGTTTCTGTTCAACTGAAGTATGGGAATAAATGGTCCCCGTCCGATCTTATAGGCCAATGGAGATATACCAGGCCTTATTAACCAGAGCTGGGAAGTGTTACCTTGGGAGGCAATGTGTTAATATTAATAAATTCCATTGTACATGATCTGGGCTATGTTGTAGGTATAGGACATGGTGATCTTATTTGCTAGTAAGGGATCACTTCTGGTGGTTTGAGTGAGAGAAGGATTGGTGCCTCTTATAAACTAGAGGATGTATCTCCCCATCTTCTAAGTCCTAAACAAATGTCCTTAGAAATGCTTTCTGTGTTGTTTCATAAACCAATGTGATTGTCCTCCCATTATCCCCCAGAAGTGTTTTGTTGCACGTAGTTGTGGTTACTGTAAAAAAGTACTTCTTAGCTCTGTTTTTAACCCCCCTGCTGTCATTGTGTGCCTTCAAGTTGTGGCAACCCTACAGCAGGGTTTACTTGCAAGGTTTATTCAGAGGAGTCTTTCCATGGCCCATGCTGAGAGAGTGTGACTCTCCATGTGGGTTTTCATGGCTGAATGAGTATTTGAATCTTGGTCTCCTGTCACTATGAAATTCATGGGGTCACTTGCAAGCATATACACACACTCCTGGTCCAACACTCAAACCACTACACCACACTGGCTCTTGTATAATCTCCTCACATCCAAATTAGTACAAGGTGAGTCTCCCTTATCCAAAATGCTTGGGACCAGAAATATTTGGGATTTCCCCCTGAATTTTGGAATATTTGCATATAACAACAACAACAACAACAACATATTTATAGCCTGCCTCTCTCAAAAGGATCGAGGTGGGTTACAACAATAAAATACATCAACAACATATACACTACATACATAAATAAAAATTTCATAATCCCCTTACCCCCTATTATAAAAATGATATATCTTAGCGATGGGACCCAAATCTAAACATGGAATTCATTTATGTTTTGTTTATGCCTTATACATATAGCCTGAAGGTAATTTTATTCCTAATGTTTTAAATAATTTTGAGCATGAAACAAAGTTTCTGCAGCTAAACGATTAGAAAGCAAAGATGCCACAATCTCAGCCACCCATGAAAACAACTTTGTATTTTAGAGGATTTTGGCATTCCGGATAAGGAAGACTCGGCCTGTATGTCGGTCTGAGCAACTTATCTGAGTAACCAAACAGACTTCTGTTCCCTGCTGTTTCTGGAATTTGACCACCACTTGCCATCCTTCAACCATGTCAAATAATTGCAGATTGTAGTTCGCTTGTGACAGAATTGTGCTTCCTCCTTTCCTGATGTGCGCATACACAAAAACCTTCCCTAGAATCTGGCCAGGTGAGAGAGAAGCATGGTCCAAGTGTGTGCTTTGTCTGTATACACACACACCTTTGCCATCTAAAGGAGATTAACAGACAGATATGGATACAAACCAACTTCAAAAACTATGCCGTGGCTTTCATGCATTTCATGCATCCTCCCATTGATCCCCTCCTGCTAGTAATTCACTCTGGTCTGTAAATGTCAGGAGAGCACAATGGCATGGCGTTCCCACAAAATGTGGTAAGGAGAGAGTCCATGCATTCGCTTTGAGGCCTGTTTTATGAGGGTTGCTATAGTGACCAGGTTCTAGTTATCCGCTTAAACAGCTTCATGTATGATTAATGTTAATTGTCCATTTTGCATGGTTGGCTTTTTTCCCCCTGCTGCTGAGTTGGCCTGTCGTTGCCTTTGATCTGGTTAGTAATACACTGTTGTTCAATAGTTAGACAAGTGATCAGTTTGCCAACACAGAGAGGAGACAGAATCAGGTTGCAGAGAGGTCAAAGGATTCTTTCTCTTCCTAAACACTCAAGGTCATGGAGAGTTTAACTACATCTGGCACCTTGGAAATGTACATAATAAGGCCCAAGTGAACAGAGCATTGTTCTGAAATGTCGGTGCAACGGAAGGCTTTGAGCGATGGTAAATACATTATTCCTTTTTTGAATTAGTGGATTCTGCCATTGACAGGTTCCAATTGCTAAAGACTATTTCATACTCTTGTCCTGTTGCATTCTCTGTAATGCATCTAACTTAGAGATGCTGGCTAATGATGGCCCATTTAACTATATATTAACAGTATCTGCATCTCTGTTTCCTTGTTTAATTTGTAACAACTAAAAAGTGCTCAAAGTGGCTAACATTAATAAAACACAGATGATCAACAAAGTATCGATTAAAGACATGGGCATGTTAAAAGTAGAATGAAAACATCGCCAAGCTCGAACCATTACACGCACTTCGACAATGTATCAGCTTACATGTCAAAGGTCTGCCTGAATGAAAAGGTCTTTTATTCACTGACAGAAGGACAAGAGTAAGGGAAAGGGAGGACTTAGCAGGGAATTCTAGACTCTGAGAAAACATTATTAAAGTTGAGGTGTTTTGGAGCCTGAGTTTGTACTCTAGCTCTTTCCTCCACCTACATATTCTTCCCTTCCATGAGTGCAACTGTCTTAATTTCAAGTGGTTTAGTTTAACTTAACGGATTGGGCTATATTAGACATTCAAGCATTTGCTAAATCAAATATTTAGCCCTTGGAAAAAAAAGATTTTTGCAATCAATAAGTATTTATCAATCAGGTTGCTTAATGCAGAGCATAGGGAATTCACCCAGATTAGTAGACACTGCCAACTAGAAGGTGTCAAAAGCAACCTACCACACATTCCTTTATTTTTTAAAACTAACCACAAATATATTGACTCCCTCATTTATCACCGCTTACGTGAAACGTACTTTGGAACATGTCATATCTCATTTGCGCCCAAAGATGCAGTATTTTCCCTTCTCATCCAGATAACTGCCAAGCCTGCAAAGTTTATAGGGAGGCTGCTAAGTTAATGTTGTTGGGTGGTAATCCACTTCAGTTTCAGAAACATGAAGTATTGCCGAAATATATTTCCAGTCGGTTTATTCTCCGCACTCAGGGGGATAGGATACTATTTCAGTTCCACTAATGAAGGCCAGAAAATGAAAAGTAGAGCATCAGGATAAATTATGCCTAAACGGTGGGCTAGACCCCCAGAGGAAATCAAGCTTCTGCAGGACAGTATTCCTCCATTAATCCTTTAAAATGTTACATCTAACGTTAATTCTGCAAAGCTGAACTGTCAAAAGATCGGTAGATCCCTAACCCCTCCTTTTAGCAGCATTTCAGCACTATGATCTCATGCTTCTAAAGAGCTGTTGCCTTGCCAATACTTGTTTGCACACAATCTAAAAGTAGGCATCATACACAAAGCATGTTATGTTAGAGCAGTGATTGCCAGATAGGAGGTAGAAGTTGGTGTGTTTTGTCTTTACTCTTGATGGCTGTTTCCTTTTGTGGACCCTGGGCAAAGAGATTGCATTGGGATGGAATCTAACATAGTTTGCTGACATGTCACTAAAAAGAGAGAAAATGCACCACCAAATAAGAGTGTGGTTTGCATAAGACAGAAATGTCTGAAGTTGCAGTTTGCACTGTCTGTCAAAGTGGACCTTATGTTAGGAAGATTGTAGATAACATCATATGTCTTCTTATTGGTTCTCTTGGATGAACCCAGCTCAAAAAAATCCATAAATATGAACTCACTGGTAGACCTATTTTCTTCCTCCAAACATTCAAGAATGTCCACTTTGATAGAGAGTATAGACCAATGATTCCCAAACTATGAGCTTCCAGGTGATTTGGACTTCAGCTCCCAGTATCCAAGACAACTGGCCAAGATGGCAGAGACTCTGGGAGCTGTAGTCCAAAACACCTGGAATGACAGAGTTTGGGAATCACTGGTATAGACTGAAACTTCAGAAATGTCTGAGAATTGCTATGTAAGTATTTATACGTGGAGTCAGCCCTCCATAGCCAATGATTAGTTATCCACGGATTCAAGCATCCATGGCTTGAAAATATTTCCAAAAGATATACATTCCAAAGAGCAAACCTTGGTTTTGCTATTTTATATAAGGGGCACCATTTTCCTAACCATAGTATTTAATGGGACTTGAGCATCCATGGATTTTGGTATCCACAGGGGGCCCTGGAACCAAACCCCATCAGATAACAAGGGCCTGCTGTATAATACAATCTGTTCAGTTTTTAAGAAATTAAATTTCATAGGTATTTTAAGTGTTGTTTCAGTATCACATTCATAGTAAATGTGTTTTTGTGTATGTTGTCAGAGCCACTTTGAGGCTCCCAGGACCCCCAGCATCCCTCCCAAATATTGTATTTGTCTCCAAATAAATTGAGAACCAGTGTGATGTTGCGATTCAAGTGTTGGACTAGGACTCTGGAGACCAGAGTTCAAATCCTGTCTCAGACATGTTAACCCACTGCATGACCAAGTCACACTCTCTCAACCTCAGGGGAAGGCAGTGGCAAACCTCCTCTGAACAAATCCTATTCAGTTAAAATCTTGCCAAGAAACCCCTATGATAGGTCTGCCTTAGGGTCGCCATAAGTCGGAAATGTCTTGACAGCACATGACAGCAACAAAACATTTTAAAAATGGAAATGCATTAGTGGTAGCTTGGCACTCCAGTGTCCAGTTGGGGACCCAAACCACTGGCAGTGGTCTAATATGGCTTTAATAGAAATGCAGTACATTGAATAATAGAATACAAACACCAGCATTCCCCTCAAAAATAGAAAGAGAGAAATATTTTCAGCAATAAAATAAAGCAGCGTATATCTTTGGCGAAGTTGCCAGGGGGCTAACTGACCCCATTTGCTGTAATATGACAGATTTTACAGATATTTGTTTATCTGTTTCTCATCCAGTGAAACCTCGAGAAAGATGCTTTCCAAATCACACTGTTTTGGGAGGTCCAAAATGCCCATTCTGGCCTCCTGCCCAGTCTTCCTACTGCCCTTTTGGAGTATTTCCTCCATTGCTATTGTCCAGCCAGCTGTGGCACTTCACAGAAGGATTTCCTTGGAGCGGTTGACTCTGCCACTTTCTCCTTTTCTTGTTTTCTTGTGGCTGACTTTGCCTGGGAGGAGAATTCACACTTGCACATTTAAAGTTTCTCCGTCTTTTACCCTGACAAGTAATCTTTTAAAGCTTTTGGTTTCTAAAATAGAGGAGGAAGTGGCAAATTATTGGCATATCGTAAGGGATTTTCCATAATGCTGTTTCACAACACCAAACATGTTCACATGAAGTTGAATATTTAGATCACCTTGGCACAACAAAATTTTTGTGCATACACCAAACAGACAGACCAAAAAAAAAAAATCTATAAAACTGATTAAAAAGGAAATGAGATAAATCCATCTGTACAACTGTTAATTGTTAAATTAAGTAATTATTATTTTAAATGGCTTCAAGACCATATATTGCCACCAGAAGAAATTAAAGCCTTCCCTCCTCTTAAAAGCTAGTTTGACATACTTAGCAGCCCAGTGTGATGCACAATACTCCGTTCTTGCTAATATATATTTTTAAAAAGGGTATTACAGTATCTCTGGTATGAACAGTGTGGGGTCAAGATATCAAATTCCTAAGTCCAAGTACAATGGATATTTTAGGAGAAGTTCTTTTTTGGTTTAATTTACAGGTAGTCCTCTACTTTCTGACAACCAGAAGGACAGTGTCTAATATTCTCGCATTGCCTGATAATGTTTGTTTCAAGGAGATGCTAGCACTCCTTTCTTGCAAGAAATGTAACTAACCCAGTGTGTATGTCTTAAAAATACACTGCTGATATTTCCACGCAGCATTGTTCAACTATAACTGTGTTGGGCTTTCCATGGTGTACCATGCTGTCAGGCGAAGTAAAGGACTTCCTTCAGAGGATATGATGTCTTGGCACTACAGTTTTACCACACTTTTATGTCATATATTTCTGGTTTAGTTGGTATACATTGCTGGGCCCACAGCTTATTCTCAGTCCAATAAACCATAGTTTGTTGGACGGGGATAATTACTTCTGGACTTGGTGAGCTCACGTGAGCTCACACTGCCATCACATCCAACACTGGGATGCACATCTGTCCCATTGTTATTCATCTTAATACGTTCCGTCATGAAAATATTATTTTATATTGCTGAGCATAAATAATCTAGTAATTAAACTAAAAAAACCCTTAATAATTGCTAGCAGCCAATCACCATTCAATTAAAGAGTAATTACATGGTTATTTGTGCCCTGCAAAATAAGGCATTACCAAAATCAGTAACACAATCAATATTTTCACTGCAGCCGGATGCTGTAGTGATGGACCTTTCAACCTATGCTGATTAAATTGTCATCAGACTGTTTCCTAGTTAAAGCACCACATGTTTATTTGTCTTGATTAATATGTAAATTTACATCTGATTCTAGTAAATTTGAAAATACAGCCATAGAATCCATCAGCAAGTCTACTTCCTTCAGCTATCACCATGTGAGTCTCAAAGTTAAAAGTGGTGAAAACTCAAGATTTATAGTATCATAGGATAGTTCACTCCATCTTTTGGGTAACAGTGGACTTCCAGCATTCACATACACGTGCCTCTGGTTCTTTATACCATATGAATTCGTAGTTTGAGCAACCATAGTTGGAACCTAAAACTTTGTTTGAGTTTCCAAAGAATTGTCCAAGCCATGGCTTAGGTCTCCTCGACCATTTTCAGTTTTTGTCTGCTTTGTCATTAAGAATTGACTGTAAGTGAGGGTTTGCTGTATATCATCCTGGTTCCAAGTATGTCAGGTTGTTGGCTGATTGGAAATCATGTGTAATGGATGTGCTGCTCTGCCACCAGGCAGATGGGTTGTAAAATCCTTGTCAGCATCGTGCCCCAATATTAACCACCATTTAGTAGCATAAGAAGAACTTCTTTGTGTTCAGAAAGCCCTGTGAATAGTTCATGCTTTAGTAATTCAAGGATATTGAGGGGATTAGAAATGGATCTAGGCAGAAAACCATTCTGTAAACAGTATTGTTCTCATTATCTGTTTGGGTAGAAGATGGGTCACTGCTGGTCAGTTGTCTCATCTGTTTGATTCTGCCCTATACAGCCTAGGTATTAATTTACTTATTGAATTTATATCCCACCTTTCTCCCAAATGGAATTTAAGGATTCAACTTCCTGTTGCTTTACCCTGTGTGCTTGTGGGGTGGGGAAGCGTACCCTAGCCCAGAGGATGTATCATCTTGCCTGTGGGGTTTGCAGTATTGGTCCTGGAATAATGTAGGCAGAATTTATTATTCAGGGCTTGTTTCTACCACTTGCTGCTAAGGGACAGTGGACGCAGGGAAGTGGGGTTAAAGAGGAGTGCAGAAGTGTGTGATAACAGAAATGGCTCCCGTCCTACTGTTTGTCACAAACACAATATGGGCAACCACCCAAAGGCCAATTGCTACACAGCTGATAGCCAGTAGCTAATGAGGAAGCCCAGTCACAGAGTAACTGATAGTTCAGCACTTACTTTACCTTAGGAAATACAAGCTTTAAGTCCCAAACAGAGTTCAGTAATGTCCAAGTCAGGTGAAGAGCATCCAGAGTCAACAAACACAGTCCAGATCATGCACAGAGTTCAGGAACACAATGGGGAGCCAGGTAGGTCAGATAATCCCTGACAACTCCTGGAGGGCAGGCTGAGAATTTATAGATCAGCTGCTCAATGTAGCTGCTGCTTAATTGAATTGCTGCTTCCTAAACATTCTCTGAGACCTCCTCAATCCCTCCGTTTGTTGGCTTCTATAGACAGATGGCTCAACACTGCCCCTGTTTGCCCTAGATGGAGGCCGTGGCAACCCCATGTGGCAGCTTCTGGAAGGAGCAAAAAGAAGCCTGAAAAGTGGGGTTCTTTTTGCATCTCAGAAGGGATGCCATAGGTGCACTGGCACTTCATGATACTCCCTCCACGCAGCACTGTTTGGGTGCTATGCCTGGTGTGCATGTGGAAAGGTGTGCACCAAGATGGCTCCCGATCTGTACAGCCCCTAAATTAGGTATGGATAAGTTGTCTTCTGTATTTCAATGAGTAGGACTCTTTGCCAGAGCTGGTACAACACTCTGGTCTGCCTCTGAGACATGTGGCTCTGGAACTTCCTCCTGCTTAGGTTCAGCAGAAGGTCCCAGCAGATCCACTGCTTCAGTCTCCGAGTCAGAGTCCATGTCCTGGAAACAGAGCATGACACTATTGCGCGGAGGTGTGATAATGATGTCTCTGAAAACAGTATGTTTCCAATTTTATTAACTGATCAGATTGAGGTGAGAATCATGTGGTAATGCCCTTAGGCTAAAAGACAGTCTTACAGGAATGGGCCGGTAGAGGCTTCTAGCTCTTTAGTGTGCAGTGGTGACCATGCACAACTGACTTCTTGGTGGCCAAGTCCCAAATTGCACATTTAAACAGCGCTGTTGTGCTGTTGTGAGGCACTTGGCACAAGAGCAGGCCTTCAGAGACTGGCTTCTATCGTTCCATGAAATCTCTTTATCTGTACAGCACACATTTTTACATTATGTCATACTCTATTGTGTAGTAGAGGATTCCCCAGAGAAAAAGTGGGGAGGAAAAGAATTGCAGAACTTGACAATTTAATCTAGAGAAAAAGGGAAAAGGTGTGCAGGTATAAAATAGTAAACTCAAGAATTATTTCATGGGTGTGTGCGTGCGTGTGTGACCGCTAGACAAATGTACAATAAAACAAATAATATGCGCACATTTTGTCAAAGCATGAATACAGTAATGGCACCTCTGTGCAATGATACTAGAAGTTTCTGTCATTTGAACATTGAGTTTGTCTCCGTTTGATAAAGAGCTTTGCTACTGCAAAGTTGATGAAGTGAGGTTTAAGTTCTGCTTCTTTGTGAGAAAGGGAAAAATCATTTTGCGGAGAGGGAATCATTCTTGCTATGAACCTCTCATTTGTTGGTGCTGCTTCGTTGTATAACAGAACGTTTTTCGTGAGCTTTTTTATTATTCTGGGTAAAAGAGGTTTCTATCAGGGAAGAAAGAAGGGCAACAATATTCAGCTGATGTTGTTTAGTTAATATTAGATGTCCCTAATGCTTTTTTACTTTTGTGCTTCATTCATTGTATTACATCATGGCCTTTGTAGTTCTACAGTAGCAAAGTATTTAATGTAACTGAACAATTAGTTGTTCTACAACGTTCATATTTGACTCACCGTCACACTGCATAAAAGCACTTTATCATCTTCTAGCATAGTGATAATAAATAAATGTTGTAATTCTATCCTGTTGTTGTTCATTCATTCATTCGCTCTGCTGTTGTTATTACTATTACTGCTTATCTGTTTAAAGAGACCATTCTGCCTATTGTGATTTTGCAAGGAAAGTCACAGTTGATCCTCTCTTGTCCCACTTTTTCATCGGCTTTTAAAATGTCCCTGTTTGTGTCTCTTCCTGCTCTATCCCTTCATCCTCAGCTTACTTCAATTGCTGCAAATTGAGTTCAGAGTGCATATTTAGGACTTTATTGCACAATTTAAAAAAACCATTTACCGTTGCCAAATTCAATTCAAATTTGGAATACATCTGGATTTTATCACACATGTTTTTGCTGCTGCCACCGGGCAGCTACATTCCAGGTAACATCCAGCTAGAATCCAAGTTCAGCTGATTTGCAAATCCAGGAAACTCCTGGCTTTGAAAAGAGTCCAGCTGAACTTGGATTCTAGCTGGGTGCTTCCCAGGATGCAGCCGCCGGCAGCGGCGGCAGTAAAGATGCATGTGATAAAATCTGAATGTATCCCGAATTCGAATCCAATTCAGCAGTGGTAATTTGGTTTTTTAAACTGTGCGATAAGCCCCTTAGATTGCATCAATTAATTCAGCAGGTGAAAGAGGAGGAAGGTAGAATCTTGTTCTTGTCTGCCGAGTTAAGCAAGAGCAAACTGCTGCAGCCTTTCCTAGCTTTTCTGATCTTCCTTATCAATAGCTTTCCCCATCTTCAGCATACTCTGATGTGTCTCCGTTTTCACCTGTGCAATGTTGGAGGGTATAATAAATGAATTGCATTTGTTTTCATCAATTAAATATGCATGTGGACAAATAATACTGAAAAAAAGAGCATGATCTTCTAGCATTTGGATAGGGATACACTACCTAGTTCCTTCCTGATGTTTTGTACTGCAGCTAGCATTGCCAGATTTTCAAAATGGCAATAAGGGGCAGTGTAAATTCCTGGTGCACAGGGTTAACAACAAGAACAGGCTGAATGTCCCTTATCTGAAATGCTTGGGAGCAGAAGTGTTTTGGATTTCATTTTTCTTTATGATTTGTTTGGATTTTGGAATATTTGCATATACATAATGAGATATGTATGGGAGATGGAACCTAAGTCAAATCATGAATTTTATATCTGTTTCATATACACATAGACTGAAGGTAATTTTAAATCCACAAAATTTTTAATATTTGCATGCGTGAAACTAAGTTTGTGTTAACTGAAAACAAATGTGGATCGTTATAGATTGTTGAATATTTTGGAATTCTGGAGCAATGGAATAACACTGGAAAAACTCCTTATATGCTTATAAAATTATATTACACAGAGACAGCAAATCCAGAGTTATTCAACTGTTCCATAGTTCAGTCCTTATTTGCAAAAAAATTAGCTAATTAGCTCATTAAGAGGATTTGTTTGTAAATAAGGACTGAAGAAGAACTATGAAATGGTTGAATAACTCCAGATTTGGCATTTCTGTGTGTTCTCTGAACTTCACAGCATTCCTTCTATACATCCCATGTCAACTGCATATGTGTTATATTGTATTATCACATGATACTAACAAATAGTAAGCTTTTGTAATGTATATCCAAGCTTCTAATATAATTTTGTGTCTATACAAGGAGTTTTGTCAGTGATATTCCATTGCTCTGTTATTTGGTCGACCATGCTACAACCCATGTGATTCCATAGGATGTTGCCATGACAGTTAAAGCGGAACCATAGTGCTGTAACCGTGTAGTGTGGCTCTCCAGCTGATTTCCGAGAAGCGAAAGAGTTAAGCTTCTACAAGCAACTTTGAATCCAGCCAAGGCCTACACTGTTCAGGCCTTAAAAAAATCAATGCAAAGTGCATTACTATGCAAATCCTTTTGACAAAAGAGCACTTAAAGTTTATTTTCACTTTTGTTTCAACAGTTCGCGACCGGGGAGACCTCCCAAGCGCTCTCTGGGGGTTGCAATACAAGAGAACACACGCCTCCTGCCCCACGGAGTGCCAGGCCTCTTATCACCAGGACTTATCTCCCCAACAGGTAATAAAATCTGTCGGATGATCAGCTCTGGCTCTTCCTTCTGCGCAGCAGTTGAAATAAACTAATATTGATCTAACTGCCTTGTCCTTCAGGGCTTTTCATGCTTTACCAGAGGTTACGTTATTGGATTTTTTAGCATTCATGAAAAAACCCATGTGGTGTTGCTGTGCTGACTAAAACCTAATGGATTTGTGATTTAGTTCTTCATTAATCGTAATTTCCTTAAAGGGAAAGTGCCATTAGATACTTGGTTAGATGATATGGGGGAAGCATTTATCTCAGAGGGCTTCTAGACTGCATGGGTACTTTCTCTTAAGTGTTGTGAACAAGGAGAAATGATCTCCCCAATCCGCCCCGCCTTCCCATCCCTCTTACATTATCAAACATTATCAAACTACAAAGGCTATCTATGGAAGTCAAAGATCAGGAGGATTAGAGTTTAGCTTTAGTTTAGATTGACAGCAGTGCAAAATGTTGGGGAAGTTTGCACCATCAGTATGAACTCACTGGAGGAAAGATGGGATATAAGTATAAGAGGAGTCTTGGTTCATAACAATGTGGACCTGATTCTGGGTTCAACATCCATAATCCCATAATAATAATAATAATAATAATAATAATAATAATAATAATAATAATAATAATAATAATAATTTATTATTATTAAACAATAATTATTTAATTATTATTATTAAATTATTATTATTATTATTATTATTATTATTATTATTATTATTATTATTATTTGTATCCCCCCTCTCCCTGTATTGGATCGAGGCGGGTAACAACAAACATAAGAACAATAAAAATACAACACAACAAGCCACAAGTAAAAACATTGACTTACCACTGGTCATATTAAATGGGGCTGGTGGATGTTTCAACGTTGTTTCACGCACAAAATTATTTAAAACGTCTAACATTACCTTCTGCCTATGTATACAAGGTGCATATGAAACATAAATCAGTTTTGTGTTTAGACTTGGGTCCCATCTCCAAGATATTTTGTATATAAAATATTACAAGATCTGGAGGGGAAACTGGACATTTGAAACATTTCTGCTCCCAAGCATTTTGGATTAGTGATACGCCACCTGCATAAAATTATCTAAAAGGCATACAAAAGTTCCAAAATAAAGCACCCCTCTCCAGTAAGAAGTCTCCCTATTAGCAATTATGTATGTAAAGTTTAATTAAACAGAAAAGTCGTTGCCTTCTATTGAAAGAAGAGCAGGTAGGAGGCCAGCCAAGCCTCCCATGGAAGGGAATTCCAAGGATCAGCCACTGAGAAGGCTCTCTCTTGTGTCCTCACCAAGCAAATGATGGTAGCTGGCTTCAGAGAAAACCTTCTTCTGATGATCTTAAGATTCTGGCACGTTTCTATAGGGAGATATGGTCTTTCAGATAGTCTAGACCTAAGCCATGTAGGGCTTTATAGGCCCTGACCAGAAACTTGAATTGTACCCGGAAACAAATCGTTAGAAGTTGAAGTCCAAACCATCGCAAACACCAAGAATTCCCAATGCCACTCCTGTATGTGAACACCATGATCATAACAGCAGCAGGACTAAGAATTGGTTACATGTTGTAACTGCCGCAGGAAGGTGGCTTCAGAATGGCTTCATGTCTTGCTGGCTGTTTTCAAGGTTAGTTCTATAGTTAGGCGGGATGAAGTGGCTCCCTCAGTGTCTGATTTCAGAAATCACAAAACTCTCTGGCTCTTCCCATCTAGATGCCAGAGCTGGGAATACTACACAACCTGTCCTAGGCCCCCTAAACTAACCTGTTATTTCAGATGTGGCAGGGGACACATGGTTGGGGTAAGAGCCAACTATTGCTCAAATCAGCTTTTGTACATGGATTAGGATCTGTGGTACCTCACCAAACGGCAGATCCTAGGGTTCTATTAAGGTGTGCGGTTAATCAAAGTGTAAACCAATGTGGTATAGTAGGTGGAGGGTTGGTCTATGACTTTGGAGACCAGGGTTCAATTCCTGGCTTGACCATGTAAACCCACTCGGTGACTTTGGGCAAGTTGCATGCTCTCAGCCTCGGGGGAAGGCAATGGCAACCCTTTCTGAACAAACTTGTTCAGAAAACCCCATGGTAGGTTCATCTTAGGGTCACCATAAGTTGGAAATGACTTGAAGGCACACAACAATGAGCAATAATAATCATATATTGAGGAAGGGCTCTAGATGACAAGCACTCCTTCATTCCCTCCCCAAGCTAACTACAATTCAGCTGACAGTGGATTTGTGCTTTTCCTCATCTCCTTCAGTCATGAAGGAGCCTCCATCTTGACATCTCCATCTAGTTCCTCAGGCCTAATTGCCAAATCACTTTGTTAAAGTGGAGAGATGTGCACATGCCTGTTAAAATGAGAAGCAAAATGTGCTTCTTTGGAATGACTGCTTTGCTCTCTGCGTAGAGAATATGAGCTGTTATAAATTGTTCTCAGTGACAATTCTGCAGTGAGTTACTTTGATGTATATGGGTAATAAATTAATATGATTAAGTTAATGAGCAGCGCAAGTGTTGCCAAACCCCACAAAGTCCAGCTTTTTTGATTTCCTCCTCCTGCTTTTGCTGCCCTGGCTTTCCCCTGTGGTGAGAGGATCGTTGTTACCAACGCACTGTCATTGTGATAAATGGCAGATCCCAGAGTACCCTGGAGTTCCATCTGGTGTGCCCTCAAACAAAACCCAAATGTGAAGAGTGTTTGTGTGTGCATGTGTATACACACACACACACACACACACACACGTCACATGTTTCTGAGCAGTGCCTTGCATAGATTGCAGAATGACTTGTATGTTGCTTTTAGTTTGTTTAAATCATCATCTGATGATGGGAAAAAAAGGTAAGAGTACAGTACTAGTTGCATTTGCAAACTGTAATTTTTATATACATTAACTAAAGCTGGATTGGAAAGGTCAAAATTTAGTTTGTGGGACTGCAGTTTGAAGGTTCATATACACTCTTTTTTTTTTTTAGTTAGTTTCATCCGTTTGCTAGGTTATGGTACATGAAAATATTTCCCCTGTCCCAAGCTTTTAAACTCTCACCTCTTGCTGTCTTAGGAGCTTACCACATCGTTGTTATAACGTGACTTACTGTTCCCGACTTGAAGACAAATTCGGACTGCATCCTGGTCCCATCAAATGTTTTTTGTCTCCCAATGCATCAAGTACTGCCCGGCCGCAGCCCACATTTCTTAACGCACTTCGGCAGCCATTTTTCAAAACCAGGAGCTTTCTGACTTTGAAAAATGGCCACTGACGTGCGTTAAGGAATGCAAGCTGCAGCCAGGCTGTACTCAGACCGCGCATTGGGTGACAAAAGCCATGCGATGGGACCAAGATGCAGCCAGAATTAGGCTTCAAGTTGGGAATGGTAAGTCACAGTATAAAGCTGTGTGATAAGCCCCTCATACTCTTCCCCCTTCCTCCTTTAGACTCATCTTTTCTTAATCATCTAGTATTTCTTTATACAATAAGTCTGCATGTATGGCTAATTCATTTTATGCAATGAGGAGGGAATGCCTAGTCCTTGAGATGTTTTATTTAGAAGATGATGATGATAATCATACCTTTACGTTGGGGACTGCATCAGAGACTGAACTTGATACGCACATGCCCATGAAGATGAGATAAGACAGCCTATGACATAGGTGCTTTATGCACATACCCAGTTGGCATAATTCTTCTCCTTTTAAAAAGTTGTGAAGACAGCTTAAAGTGGACCTCAAAAAAACCAGCGAGCAGCATGACATGAGGAAATGATGGAGGTTGTAATGATGGGCAATACCAGAATTTGGAGACATCTTAATATCAAAATGTAGGATCCTCTAGTGAAATTGATAGGCAAGAGAATCAACTGGGGTGGACAGATTTGTTTTCCCCCATATTCACTTCTTGCCATTCCCATATCAGTCAGACCTTTTAACAAAAATCCTCACAAAAAGTATATTTAAATATTGGTATGTGTGTGTATACAGAAAAGGACAGAGAGAATGTATTTTTTCTTAAAATATGGATTTGTAAATATATTTGTCTTTAAAAATACATAAACTGTAATATGTTTTTTGAACTGAAAACACTGCAGAAATATTGAGAATAGCAAAATGAACCTTTTGATCAGTACATTAGTCCAAAATCAGCTTAGTTCAGGACAGAATTCACAAAGAATAAGCAGTCTTATTCTGAACAGATTCAAAGAAGTACTTTTTACATGCAACATATTATTTATGTATGGAATTCGCAGCCATAAGGAACCTGTATTGATGATGCATTTTGACTGAGAGACACAGAGTTATGAATAAGGATGATCCCCGCTTCTTTGAATTTTGCTTCTGTCCTGAACTCATTAGGTGGGTTTAGGTGAACTACACTGTCTCAACCTATGGTTGTAGATCTGTAACAGATCCATATTCATTTATACTGTGTATTGGCAATCATGGTTCTATTGTCACAATCGTAAATGACCTCTGAATTCCACCTTAAACTCCAGGAAGCCATTCTAAATGATGGAGCCAGCAGTTGGGCTGCAGCAGGATTATGTCTCCAGACACCTCTTGCCAGCAAATGAGGCTGTGTCAATCATAAGCAGGACTCTTGCTGCAATTCTTTGTTGCACTACAAGTCACTGGCAGGTATTGGCTAGAAATGTTGTCCTTCTGCACCGCCATCATCAGCAGAACATCTCTCTGTTGCTCAAAACAGCTGCCAGTTATAAAGTTAGGTTTGGGTTAAGAGATGATACTGTCAGTCCTCTATCTCCACGGATTCTACATCCATGGATTCAACCATCCAACAGCTTGAAAATACTCCAAAAATATATATTTTTTAAAAATCCAGAAAGGAAAACTTGATTTTTCCATTTTTAAAAAAATAAGGAATACCATTTTCCTGACATCATTGTACATTGTAAGGGACATCATTTTACTACCCCACTGTAACTAATGGGACTTGAGCATCCACAGATTGGGGTATCCATGGGGGATCCTGGAACCAAACCCCAGCGGATACTATAGGCCCACGATACTTAGTTATGCATTTGTAGCTAAGAATTAAGTTTATTCAGAAAGAAAACAAATAAACATTGGGGCACATTATGCAAGGCCCTTTCTTCTTGAGCACTGATCCTTCAGTGGCCTGCTCAAACAAACAAACAAACAA
Source organism: Sceloporus undulatus (assembly GCF_019175285.1). NCBI lineage: Eukaryota > Metazoa > Chordata > Lepidosauria > Squamata > Phrynosomatidae > Sceloporus > Sceloporus undulatus. The sequence continues at coordinate 44,573,584 of NC_056528.1, read as the reverse complement.
ACAAACAGATATTTTGCAAGTAGGGCAGCATTCTAACCTGTATGGGATGGGAGTTCCAGAGCTTGGTAGGAGCCCTTTAGCTTGAAAAGTAGTTTTTTCCGTGGGGCCTAATGCTTCCAAGTTTGCAGGAGACATTACAGTTAGAACCTTACCGCACAGGGACTCCACAGAAAGGGACGAGAACAGAACGGAAGGGGCCTGGAACGAGTGGGGAACGAGTGGGGGACGCATTTTACTGCACACAGAAGTCCCCCACTTGTTCCATTCCCTTCCCGGCTCCTTTGGGACCATTCCCATCGCGTCCCAGGAGCCCTGTGTGGTAAGGTCCTTCGTCTGCTGTCTGATCATCCGTGGGAGCCAGCATGATGTAGTAGTTTGAGTGTTGGACTATGACTCTGGAGACCAGGATTCAAATCCTGGCTTGACCATGTTAAACCCACCCTGGGCAAGTCACACTCTCTCACCATCATAGGATGGCAATGACAAATCCCCAGTGAACAAAACATGCCAAGAAAACTTCATGATAGGTTTTCCTTAGGGTTGCCAGAAGTCAAAAATGACTTGATGGCACACAGCAACAACAACAACAACAACTCATCACCTATGTTAGTCTAGTCAGATTTTTTTTTTGATTGATTGATTGAAATTTTATTTATATACCGCCGTTCCTATGATCATGGCGGTTTACAAACAGAATAAGATACAATACGATACAGGTTACAAATATAATACAATAAAATGACAGTTTAAAAATCAAAATTAACAGCTGAAGTCCTTCATAAAAAAAACAACACCGTATACTACTATATATCATTAAAATCCATCATTAATCATCAAAATAATAAAACAAATAAAAATACATAAATAGTATGCAGGAGCAAAACAGTCAGGACATGTGAGGGAAGGCTTGACGAAATAAATGAGTCTTAAGGTTTCTCTTAAATGACTCCAGGGAGGGGGCTAAGCGGAGCTCCTCAGGGAGAGGGTTCCAAGACTGCGGGGCCACCACAGAAAAAGCCCTTTGCGCAGTCGCTGCGTATCTTGTCTTGGGAACACTCAAAAGTTTTCCCCCACGAGATATTGTATACGGAAAGGGCCATGCCTTTTTTCTCAGGCAGCAAAATGTCTTTGACAGCCACTACTTGCACAATGGGATGGGATGATGTTGGAGCTGGGAACAGAAAACGCTGGTTAGTGGAAAGCATGGCCATTATAGAAGTGTTTCATATTATGGAGGGACATAAGAAAATTATGGGTTACTCAATTTTTAATGCATCATGATTTCAAGGCGGT